>NC_071584.1:20458189-20630689 GCF_024509145.1 Vidua macroura | reverse complement strand
AAAGCCAATGTCAGTGAAGGTGCGCTGGAAAAACCCCGTGGGACGCAGAACCATCACCAAGTGCAGATTGCCTGGGAAGGACGCCTGCAGGGGAACACACACAGCACTCACCCTGGGCACGGGCAGGCCCTCCAGCAGCTTTCAGTGCGCTGCAGAGAGGGGGGATCCTTCTGCTCCAGGCTTTTCTGCTTATTTTCAAAACAGGAGGGAGATGCTGGGAGTGGCTCAGAGCTATGGGATGTAACTGCAGCAGGGCTCTCCAGCCCCACTTGCCTTTGGAGCAGGCAGGAGGTCAGCCGTGCTCCTTGGAGGCACACTTATGATAAACTTTAATAATATGGATACTGTTCGTCATTATAACTTGGGGAGAGAAATTACAACTTAGCAGGGAACAGAGGGCTGGAACATTGAGAGGAATGACAGATTGTGGAAGCAAAATTTATTGCCAAACTTGCTAATCATCCCATAACTGCATGAAGCACACTCGTCTTGTCCTTGGTAATTACCAGGCAACATTTAATTTGTGGCAAGAATTTGGAATTTCCTGTCAACACTGCTGGAGCCTTTTTTCAAGCATATGGTTGGCAGGTGCATTTTTAAATAGATCTGTGAAAAGGGTTCTCGAGAATGAAAAAGAATTTCTAAGAAAGTAGAAGTTGCATCATTAAATTATGGATAAGCACATGATGCAAATACTTGAGTTAATTAAGACATGATTTGCTCTGAGATCTTGCCAGCCCAGGTCACATTTCTCTCCTCCTTATATCATCCTCCTCCATGAAACGTGATAGCAACCTCTCTACAAGGGTGAGAATAATGAACACGTTTGGGTACTTTGCACTGCAGGGCACTTCCATCCGTGCCTTCAAAGCAAAGATCACTCCCACAAACATGCACTGGTGTTGTTTAAAACAGGCTTGATTTACACGTGAGGTCTGGCATCCCTGAGCTGCACTGTCACCCATTTGCTCTGCTTTCTTGGCTAGGAAGGGGCAGGTGTGGCTTCCACTGCCCACAGCTTCCCTTGGAAATGGACAGTGACTTTCAGGATCACACAAGCCACATAAATCCAATACATTGATCCGCTGTTATTCTAAGCACGAGCAGAAAAAAAAAGATTGTGAATGAAATGACAAACTCATACCCTTTGGAAGTCAACAAGAGTGGTGCCAGGGACAAAGACTTGGCATTGGAAACAACAGCAAACCATTAAATAACAGACACTGGTGCTGGCTCCAGGCCCTGGGTGCTGTGCTCCTGCTCCAGCACCTCAGCAGCACATAATGCCTCCTCTGAGAACTTCAGGCTCCTACCTTGACCCTCTTCCTCTCAAAGGAAGCTCTTGCTATTAGCACCTGTTCAAACGCTGGCAGCACAACTGAATTTTGATGATCACTTTCAAGAAATACTTTCTAAATGCTGCTTCTTCTCTAGTGGTATGGTAACCACACTTGCAACTTCAGTTTCCAACGTTCAGAAAAATCAGAACCAAAAATACTCTCAGTGGGATCTCATTCACACTGCAGGAAGGGACCCCTCTCTGCCTCCTAAGGGATGCTGACCAGCAAAAGGCCAGCAGACAGGCATTTTGGACACCAAGTTCAGCTCTAGCAGTATTAACCGTTTAAAATACCGTAAATTGAACTTTATCAGAACCAGGTAAGCATTTTCTGCCTCAGCACATACCCTTTACCTCATCCTTTCTCAGATGGACTCATGTCTTCCACCATTCAATGACTGAGCAGAAACAAGCACAACAATAATACAGCCAGAATACTTCCACTGACCTACCCACATGGCATGGTGTGTTTGGGAAAGGATTTCTCTGTTAGCTCCTACCTCCCCATGCACCCACAAACATGACTTTCCTACAGCTGCAGGAATGTCTTTGAGAACAACCAGCCAGAAATTCACCCTCCCTCAGTCTGGCATCATTATTCCCCTCATCCCCTGTCCCCTTTAGCCCTGTTGGCACTTGGAGCTTTGGCCTCTCTTTCTCCTTCGAGTCCTTTTCAACAGGCACCCTCTGGGTGCAGAGCAAGCTCCCTGGAGGAGGAGCCTGGGCCTCCAAACCCAATTCCCCATGGGAAAACCTGCAGGCTTTGAACGCCTGCCCCTAGGGGCCCCCGGGCAGGAAAGCTGCAGGGAGAGGGAGCAGCAGGCAGGGGACAAGCAGAGCTGCCTGCCCAAAGCCCCGTGCACAGGGACCCAGTGAGAGGTGCCTGGCTGAGAGCAGGGCTGCCCCTGGACACCTCTGGCTGCAGGATGCCAGCTGTTCCACAGCACACACCAGGAGACCAGAGCGCTCCTCTCCTTCAGCACAGGGAGAGCAACACAGCCACCATCACATCCCTTCTGCTCCCAACACCCACCATCACATCCCTTCTGCCCCACACACCCACCATCATATCCCTTCTGCCCCACACACCCACCATCATATCCCTTCTGCTCCATACACCCACCATCATATCCCTTCTGCTCCCAACAGCCACCATCACATCCCTTCTGCTCCCAACAGCCACCACTGTGTCCCTTCTGCTCCATACACCCACCATCATATCCCTTCTGCCCCACACACCCACCATCATATCCCTTCTGCCCCACACACCCACCATCATATCCCTTCTGCTCCATACACCTCCACTGTGTCCCTTCTGCCCCACACACCCACCACTGTGTCCCTTCTGCTCCACACACCCACCATCATATCCCTTCTGCCCCACACAGCCACCACTGTGTCCCTTCTGCTCCCAACAGCCACCACTGTGTCCCTTCTGCCCCACACACCCACCATCATATCCCTTCTGCTCCACACAGCCACCACTGTGTCCCTTCTGCTCCCAACAGCCACCACTGTGTCCCTTCTGCCCCCAACAGCCACCACTGTGTCCCTTCTGCTCCTTGGTGTTTCCCCTCAAAACAGATGTTTTTCCAGGGCAGATGATTTGATTTCCGTTCAGTTTAGAAAGCATTTGGGGGTTTTTCAGCTGATCTTATACGTACAGGATCAAGGTCAGCACTTATGAGTAGCTACAAAACAAGAAACACAGCTTTGCAAATGACACCTCATGCATTCCAAGCATGGAAAAAAAGATGAACCAGACAAGAAATAAGCTTGTAGAAAGACAGACACCAACAAGCCATGTCCTGTGCCCTCTTAGAGACTGTAGGGAAAGGATGAAATGTTAGAAAAAAAACCCCTGCATAGTCCAGTAATTCCTCAACATACCATTCCTGTAGGGATTGTATCTTTTTTAATTTGTGTAACAGTTTTTCTCAGGGCTGAAGCCTAGATAACTTTCCTGAAAACGGAACTCTAATGCTGCTGAAGGTACTGCTGCAAAAAACCCTTTCCCACAATATATTAAAGAAAGCAAAGACAAAAGGATACTTAGTCTTGCTTTATGCTTTATCTCATCAATTTTAAGACTAAAACGAATCCTGTGCACCTTACAAACCTGATGTTATGTAACAAAACACCTAAAGAACCCTCTAAAGCCTCTGCCCTCTGCAGCACACCGGGAAAGGCAGAAAACTACCAGCACAATTCCACTACATCAGGCAGCTGGCAGCACTTCCCTACTGCTCACTGTCCCACTGACCACAGCCCTGCTCACAACATCCCTCCCCTTCCCAGGACACACATGGATGCCCGAAGGCCAGTTCAGCAACTTTTTAAATGCACATTTAACTATAACCACACCCAGAGCTCTGGTTTAATCAATACAGACAAACTGGGCTAATAAAGCACAAGAAAGGACATGCACTGAAAGCATCACAATTACTGCCTCATTACTGAATATCTCGTTCTGACACATCTAGTGTCATTTTAACATTTCTGCCAATTTTAGAAACTCCGTTTTCAGACACTATTCTTCCCTGCAGTTCGCTGGGGCATCCATGAGGTTGGTAATCAATAAATGAATTTTTAAAAAAATGAAAAAAAAGAAAAAGTAGTATCTGCCAGTAAGTTTCTTTCTGAGCACGGCAGACTGAGGCCAGGAGTCCTTTTACAGTGCTGAACTTAACGACTTTCTGCTGCCCCTGAAAGGAAAAGCCATGCAACGAAATGCCAGGTACTGCTGATCTGAGCCTTTAACTTCCCCCAGGGCCAGACGGAGACTCCCAAGTGCTCTGCCACCTTTACTTCAGCCGGCGGCACAATTAACGCCCCAGGGATGCTGCCAGCACGGCCGGGGCGCGGATCTGTCCAGGCCCCCTCCCTGCCGCGGCTCTCCTTCCCTGCAGGAGCGATGACGGAGCCGCTCCTGCGGGCGGAGAGCGCCGGGAGCGGCACTGCGGGCAGCGGAGCCGGCGGAGCCAGCGGTGCCAGCGGTGCCGAGTGATACCCAGAGGAACCAGCGGTACCGAGGGATACCCAGCGGTGCCGAGGGATACCCAGAGGAACCGAGGGATACCCAGCGGTGCCGAGGCATACCCAGCGGTGCCGAGGGATACCCAGAGGAACCGAGGGATACCCAGAGGAACCAGTGGTGCCAGCGGTACCCAGCGGTACCGAGTGACACCCAGCGGTACCAGCGGTACCGAGTGATACCCAGCGGTACCCGGCACTATCCAGTGATACCCAGCGGTACCAGCGGTACCCGGGAGTACCCAGTGATACCCAAGGGAACCAGCGGTACCCAGTGATACCCAGTGGTACCCGGCACTACCCAGTGACGCCCAGCGGTACCCGGGAGTACCCAGTGATACCCAGCGGTACCCAGCGGTACCCAGTGACGCCCAGCGGTACCCGCGATACCCGGGAGTACCCAGTGACACACAGCGGAACCAGCGGTACCAGCGGTACCAGCGGTACCCGGCACTACCCAGTGGTACCCAGCGGTACCCAGTGATACCCAGCGGTACCAGAGGTACCCGGTGACACCCAGCGGGACCCAGCGGTACCGGCGGTACCCAGTGATACCCAGCGGTACCCGGTGACACCCAGCGGTACCGGCGGTATCCCTCCCGCACGGAGGATGCCGCTGAATTCCCCCCGCGCCGCTGCAGCCCGAGCGCCGCGGGCCCCGCCGCCGCTGTCCCCGGCCTCCCCCGGGCCGCAGCCGTGCCGCTGGCCCCGCTGGCCCCGCTGGGCCCGTCCCCGTGCGCCGCAGCACGGCGGGCCCGGAGCCTTACCGCACGCCGGGCGGGCCGCCCGCCCCGCCACGGGCCCGCCTCCGCCATGGCCCCGCACCCGGGGCTGCGGGGAAAGAACGGGATGCGGGAAGGACGGGATGGGGGAAGGAACGGGATGGGGGAAGGAACGGGATGCGGGAAGGAACGGGATGGGGGAAGGAACGGGATTCGGGAAGGAACGGGATGCGGGGAAGGACGGGAATGCGGGGAAGGAACGGGATGGGGGGAAGGAAGGGAAGGAAGGGGGTGCGGGGAAGGAAAGGAATGCGGGGAAGGAAGGGGATGCGGGAAGGAACGGGATGAGGGAAGGAAGGGGATGGGGGAAGGAACGGGATGCGGGAAGGAACGGGATGAGGGAAGGAAGGGGATGGGGGAAGGAACGGGATGCGGGAAGGAACGGGATGCGGGGAAGGAAGGGAATGCGGGGAAGGAAGGGGATGGGGGAAGGAACGGGATGGGGGGAAGGAAGGGAAGGAAGGGGGTGCGGGGAAGGAAGGGGATGCGGGGAAGGAAGGGGGTGCGGGAAGGAAGGGGGTGCGGGGAAGGAAGGGGGTGCGGGAAGGAAAGGAATGCGGGGAAGGAAGGGGGTGCGGGGAAGGAAGGGGTGCGGGAAGGAAGGGGTGCGGGGAAGGAAGGGGTGCGGGGAAGGAAGGGGTGCCGGGGAGGCTGCGGACCGCGCTGCCCGGGGCCGGCACGCAGCGGTTCGGTTCGGTTCGGTTCGGTTCGGTTGGGTTCGGTTCGGTTCGGGCAGGCAGCAGCTCCCGGCTGGCAGCCCCGCTCTCCTCCCCAGCGCCGGCTTTGCTTTTAAGGTGGAATGCCAAAAATCATCGTGCAGACGCTCTCTCCTGCGAGGATTGGGCTCTCAGCTCGGAGCCTTCACCCTTCCCTTTCCCCCCCGCCGTTATCTCCAAGGTGCCTTTCCAAGCTGCTCGGGGTTCCGGGGCAAACCGAGGAGAGATGCTCCGGCCAAAACCCCAGGCTTGCCCCGGCATTGCTTCCCACAGCACTGCTAGCCTGGTTTGCCCAGGCAATTAGAGACATACACAAAGAGTTAAAACAAAAATCTGTGCAGTGTGATAGGAAAATTTTCAAGATCAGATGCACAACCGCAGAGCTGCAATTGCATATACATATGCTGGAAAAAAATAGGACACGCTCTGTGTTTGAAATTCAGCTTCATGGCACTCCTTTACTCCAAAACTGTACAAAGATCAGAATTTTTTTTTTTTTTTTTTTGCACCAGGGTTTATGATCTGTGATTGGGAAAAAAAATCAAGATTTAAATTTTTGTCTTTACACCCATTTAGGACCTGACTCTGTTTTTAAGACAATATTCCCAAGTCACAGGATTTAGTGGACACAGGTTTCCTGCATCCCTGCCTGCACAGAGCACCTCCCTTTCCTTGCATGGACAGCCCTGATACTGCAGGCAAAGTCACCTCTCCACATGGACACACGGCACAAACAGGGTGTATGCTCAAATAATTACATTTTCTTATTAAACACAAAATGAATGACACTTTTGTAGAAGCTACAAACTAGGACAGGATTTTTTCCCGTTTGACACTTCCAGACTATGCAAAGCAAGTACATCATCCTTCAAGGAAGCTCTTGCTATTAGCACCTGTTCAAACACTGGCAGCACAACTGAATTTTGATGATCACTTTCAAGAAATACTTTCTAAATGCTGCTTCTTCTCTAGTGGTATGGTAACCACACTTGCAACTTCAGTTTCCAACATTCAGAAAAATCAGAACCAAAAGTACTCTCAGTGGGATCTCATTCACACTGCAGGAAGGGAACCCTCTCTGCCTCCTAAGGGATGCTGACCAGCAAAAGGCCAGCAGACAGGCATTTTGGACACCAAGTTCAGCTCTAGCAGTATTAACCATTTAAAATACCGTAAATTGAACTTTATCAGAACCAGGTAAGCATTTTCTGCCTCAGCACATACCCTCTACCTCATCCTTTCTCAGATGGACTCATGTCTTCCACCATTCAATGACTGAGCAGAAACAAACACAACAATAATACAGCCAGAATACTTCCACTGACCTACCCACATGGCATGGTGTGTTTGGGAAAGGATTTCTCTGTTAGCTCCTACCTCCCCATGCACCCACAAACATGACTTTCCTACAGCTGCACGCTCTGCTGTAAATCCAAGCTCTGGGTCCAAGACAATGCAATGCAGAATTGCAAACCCCCCCTTGTGAGCTATGTTCAGAGCAGAGATCTGCTAATGCTGTGATGTATGTGTGTACTAGATCATTTAAAACACATTAATGCACCCATGCACTTTTAAATTAGATTTTTCCATCCATGCCCAAATACAAATCCTTGTGAAGCCTGTTTAAAGAACCTAAAACTTTCAGTCACCAACAATTAGGTAAAATAAACTAATAACCAGTGTCAAGAAAGAACATCTACCGAGCAAAATTTTCCACCCATCAAAAGCATAGAACATGGCACAAAACACATTTGAACCGCTGCAAAAGAGTATAAAACCCAGGGAATGGATCAAACAAGCAAATTAGCACACAAACAGCTCATTTATGCACTCCAATTAATTACAGGGCCATAAAGCAAAGTACTGCCTAGAGAGGAAGCATCATTGCTCTGGTTCCCAGTGTTTTCTGAAGGAGCTACACAAAGGCAGGGTGACTCAGTACACTAAAAGCAATCAACACTAAAGAGGACTTACTGCTATTTTTTGGAGAGTCGTTTTGACTGATGTCCATGTGTCCAGTCTTCTATCCAGGATTAGGATAAATTTCGTGTCAGACTCATGCTGACTGCAAGATAAGAAAATACCAATAACCAGGTAATGTTCCAAAAAAAGTGACTCCGTTCCCAAAAGAACCCCAAATCCAAGAACTCGGAATGCAAACCACATTTCAGGATTTCTACAGTTCCTGAAATTCCCTTTGAAGAAATTTTCCTGAACACCCAAGCTCTTTCCAGTGGTGCTTAGCAACAGGACAGGGGGCAACAGGCACAAACTGAATTCCATCTGAATATGAGGAAAAATGTCTTTCTCCTGAGGGTGACAGAGCACTGGAACAGGCTGCCAAGAGAGATTGTGAAATCTCCTTCTCTGGATATTTTAAAAACCCACCTGGGGCTTTTCATATCTCCAGATATTCCAGCACAGCCTGCTGCAGGTGAAGCTGCTTTGGCTCAGGGGTTGGACTGGCTGATCTTTAGGATCCCTTCCACCCCAAGCCATGCTCTGTGATCCCCACAGCTCCCTCCCAGCCCAGCCTTCCTGTGGTTCTCACTGTGGCAGCCCAGGCTCAAGCATCACCTGTGACTCGTGTGCGAGGTGCTGACAGCAGATTGCTCAAAAACCCAAAGTGGCCTCGAGAAGGAGGCTGCAGAGGAGCTGTGCCCTGGCCAGCAGGCTCCCCCAGCTGATGCCCCAGGACCCCCCTGCCTTCAGTGCCCAGCTCAGGGTAGAGCAGCCCAGCGGTGACTCCTGGCTTCTTTTGGCAGGGACAGCAGAGGTGGCACAAGGCAGGAGACAGCAGAGGTGGCACAAGGCAGGACAGGAGACAGCAGAGGTGGCACCAGGGCAGGATAGGAGACAGCAGAGGTGGCACCAGGACAGAGACAGCAGAGTGGCACCAGGGCAGGGCAGGAGACAGCAGAGGTGACACAAGGCAGGACAGAGACAGCAGAGGTGGCACCAGGGCAGGGCAGAGACAGCAGAGGTGGCACAAGGCAGGACAGAGACAGCAGAGGTGGCACCAGGGCAGGACAGGAGACAGCAGAGGTGGCACCAGGGCAGGACAGAGACAGCAGAGGTGGCACCAGGACAGGGACAGCAGAGGTGGCACAAGGCAGGACAGGAGACAGCAGAGGTGGCACCAGGACAGGGCAGAGACAGCAGAGGTGGCACAAGGCAGGGCAGAGACAGCAGAGGTGGCACCAAGGCAGGAGACAGCAGAGGTGGCACCAGGGCAGGATAGGAGACAGCAGAGGTGGCACCAGGGCAGGGCAGAGACAGCAGAGGTGGCATCAAGGCAGGACAGGAGACAGCAGAGGTGGCACCAGGACAGAGACAGCAGAGGTGGCACCAGGACAGAGACAGCAGAGGTGGCACCAGGGCAGGGCAGAGACAGCAGAGGTGGCACAAGGCAGGACAGAGACAGCAGAGGTGACACAAGGCAGGACAGGAGACAGCAGAGGTGGCACCAGGGCAGGACAGGAGACAGCAGAGGTGACACCAGGGCAGGACAGAGACAGCAGAGGTGGCACAAGGCAGCAGAGGTGACACAAGGCAGGACAGAGACAGCAGAGGTGGCACCAGGGCAGGACAGAGACAGCAGAGGTGGCACCAGGCAGGGCAGGGCAGTGGCAGCCTGGCAGAGGGGCAGGGCAGCTGTGGTGGCTCCCCCAGCCCGTCCTGCCGGGGAGGCAGCGACTGCTCGAAGGCGTTTTCCAGCACAGCCCGGCTGACTCGGCAAGCACAGGCTCCTGACGTCCCTTTTCACACCCAAACCCTGGAGCTGCTTTGAAATGCCCAGCGTGACCTGGGCAGGCAGCAGGAGCGGCGCTGCCCGGTCTGTAAGTGAAATATTCCTGGGAGCAGCCCAGCTACAGCTGCACTCGTGTTTGCACAGAGCCAGGGCCACGCCAGCGTGTAACCTCCTCCTCCTGGTGTATTTACAGCACACTCAGGTAATAGGTGCAGTATTTATTTTGTGGATGTGGATCCCAGTACACGTGCTGCCTCCCCAGAGGGCTCAGGTGTCTGCCCCGGGCACAGCCCTGTGCAAGCAGCCTCCTGCCAGCACCATCTCTGCTAATTCCTGTGTCTGGCAAGGCAAACACACGGTGGATTACTCAGAAGCATCACACGGCAGACAATACTTGGCAACTCACTACAGGAAAGGAAAAAAAAAAGACACTTGAAGGCAGTGCAGGAGCTTTCCTTCAGTGCACATCTTGCTGCTCTGCTCTGTGGCAGCTACAACTCTGACAAATACATTTAAGAGGAATTAGCAGTGCTGCTCAGAGGGATAAAAACTAAAATTCTCTCTGACTCATAACAATAGGTGACTGAAGACATGGGGAGGCACCCAGCTCCCAAGCTATCCTGTGACACAGCTTATGGATCTGTGGCTTCACACCCAAAGTGCAAAGGTTTCAGTTGAATTTATTCAGTGGCTTTGAAGCACAGAAGAAAAGAGCAGAGAAAATGAACATCAAATTTTACATATGGGTCATACACAGAGCACATGTAATAAAGTCTGAGGTTGTGAGCATGGTGAGCGTGACTTTTCAGCCAAAACCTTTATTTACTTAGAATAGTTGAGGCAAGGTGAGACAATTCTGCAGGTTTTTGTTAGCTCTGTTCACCCCCACCACAAGCTAAGTGACCCAGGTGGGTGGGAGCAGGCCAAAGGAACCTTTGGTATGAGGCAAAAATACCAAAATCCTTTGGTTTTTCAGCACACTCTAAAATTTTAAAAGGTATGTCTCTGAACTATAAAGAACAATTCCCAACTCCCCTGGTGTTTCCTAAGAGCCTGCAATTGAAAAAAAAAAAAAAATAAACCACGTTTCCACAGAACTGCTATAACCATAATAAAACCTGAAGAAAACCCCCAGAATCCAAGTAATTTAGAAAAGGCAGCCAGACTGTAGTGCAGTGCCAGTTAAGAAAAGCTGAAGTCATTAAGTCAGGACAAGGTTATGCTCAGAGAGCAGCCTCTGAGCATGCTAATGTACTTTTATCAGTTCCCTTACAGAAGCAAAGAGGAAAGTTCCCAGCAGTCTGACAGCCTTGACACCTACTGTGAGAAATTTGTCATTTATTCTAGGCCAGTGGAGAAAGTCTGTTTGCAAGCCAGGCCTTGCAGGTTTATCAGATTTCCAGGCCCGTGATGTACCTTTCAGACTGACAATAAAAATAAATCAATGCTTTCTACCAAGGCTCTGAGGGCTCTTTGTTTGCATCCAGAGCAGAAAGATGGAGACAGATAACCAGGGCAAGGATTATTTCTCTCTGGGTGTTTCTTGTCGCTTTTTTGATGCACCAGACTAAAAATAAAGACCTGGGATGTTTTGCAGGACTTGAAATTGGACCCTGGAGCCTGCAGTTGTGAGATTTAGCACAGGACTGAGAGACTCCTTGCTGCTGGTGGGATCAGAGCACGGCGTCACGACCTGCCCAGTACTGAAATCCAGAGATATTTATAGCCACCAGCACCTCCAGTGTGCCACCACTCCGTGTTACCATCACAGCTCTGAGCCACTCTGCACCTCACCTCCCAGCCTAAAGGAGACAGGCAAAGCTTGTCTAAATACCAAAAAGCTGGAGAGTCAAAGAAAGGACAGAAGGGGCAGAATAGGATGTGCTATTTCAGTAGGAAGGGACCCACAGTGATAATCTCTCCAAATGCCTGACCATTTCAGGCTGACCAAAAGCTAGGAGATGCTGCTAAGGGCATTGTCCAAACGCCCCCTGAGCACTGACAGCTTGGAGAATCAATGACCCCTCTAGGGAACCTGTTCTGGTGTTTTACACCCCCTCAGCAAATGAATGCTCCCCAGTGTCTGCTCTAAACCTGCCCTGACAGCTCTGAACCATCCCGTGGCCTCCCCCTGGATCCCAGGGGGGAGCTCAGCCCCTTCCTCTGCACATGCCACCCTCAGGAAGCTCAGAGAGCAGTGGGATCCCCCCTCAGCCTCCCTCTCTCCACACAGGACAAGCCCAGAGGCCTCAGCTGCTCCTCACACACATTCCCTCAAGCCCTCCCACCAGACTTGCTCCCTCTGGACAATTCGAGGACCTTCACACCCTTTTTAAATGTGGCACCCAGAACTGCACACAGTATTGAAGGTAATGCCACACCAATGCTACACACAGAGGGATTTTTTCAGTTTTCAAGTTTTGCTTTAATAGTAATTCAGTCAGTTTTTTGTAATAACAATCTTACAGATATCATAACTGACTTCAATTGATTTTTTTTTAAGCTTCTACTGGAATTGTGGCTTAACTTGGAAGAGGTAAATTCTTTCAGGCTAGAGAAAAGATTTGTATTTGCTGTAAAGACTACACTGTCACAACCTTCAATCCAAGCCTGGATAAAGTGCTGCTTCCTCACTCCTCAGGTCTCTTTACTGCAAATTCCAGGACCTGTCACACTTCCCTGCTCCCAGCACAGCACTGCAGGTGCTGCTCAGCACAGCCAGCCTGAAGGCAGGCAGGCAGGCAGCATTTTGAGTTGGATGTGCACAGAATAGAAAGTGGGCACCTATTACTTATTTTCCCTTCCAGCTCATCCACACAAGTGCTTTCTGCAGCTGCCTCCTGCCTGCAGCAGTTCCCAGGAATACTAAAAATGCACTTGCCTGCAGACTCACCTTCCTCCTGACCCTATTAATGCACTCTCCTGGAGGGCTCAGGAGCAGCTTTCAGCAGCCATCTCCTTTATCTAGCAATTATTTCCAGCAGAAGAATGCCTCATGAAATTCAGCTGCCCAAAATACTAGGAACCATTCAACTTGCCCAAATACTACAAACTGACCCCCACGAGGTTTGCTCAGACTGGCACAGGCAGGACACCTGCAGTTCCTTTGCACAGGGTGTGTGGTTTTGACCTGCCCCTGCACATCCACAGCTAAGGAGGTGCTGGTGCACCCTCCCCTGACCCTGGTATGTGAGGAGATGAAATACCTCTGGCAGGTAAACATGTACCTCTTTTAGGGACTTTCTGGGCCACAGTCTGAGCTCTAATCCCACGATGTGGTGCTGCTGAGGGATGTGCACACAGGGGCACAGGTCTGCCACCCTCACCTAGGTGATGCTTGCCTGGTCACCCGAGCCTTTCAGCTCCAAGGTGTTAGGAGCACACGTTTGTGAGGTGATCAGACATTGGGGCAGGCTGTTATGGTGGGGGGAGGAGGAGCAGAGCAGGATGATTAAAGCAGTTTTACTAAAAACACGCTGAACGTGTTTGAATCACCAGCGAGCTCGCAGCTCTCATTAGGTTCTTGATTGAGTTGGACCTATTACAGGGACATCAGGACTGCTCATCATGCTAATGCCAGGGTGTTTACAGTCAGGTGGAATAGGAAGCCTTGGAGAAACCAGACAGAGCTGGGAAGTGCAGATGCACAGACCAGGGCTGCCTGCACAGGATGAACAACACTTGGCAGGGTCCTGCTCCTGCTGGGCCAGTGCTCTGTGGGCCAGGAGCCCTTGAAACCTCAGAGTCCATCAAAAAGAGGACAGAGGAACCAGAGGCTCCTTTTTTTCCTTTTTTTTTTTTTTTTTTTATTTAATAGAGGTGCCTAAACACTCCACACTTCTTCCAAAGCAGCTGCTAATGGAAAGCTCCCATCTAGCTGCTGTCAGCCTGCTCTCCCTGCAGGAAGAAATTTGCCAAAACAGGCATTATTCAAGAAAATTAAGGATTCCAGGTAAGTGAGTCACCGGGCTCAGCAGCAAGAATTCGGAGGGCCATTAATCTAAGTATACAGCCCTGTGTGAGGCACAGGCAGACTGTCAGCAGCCTAACCCTGACACACAGGCAGGTAATGGGAGCTGCTGCTCTCTGCTGAGCCATCAGCTGTCACGGGGACCCCAAAGGCTTTGTTCTGTAATTAGTCTCTTCCTCTGGTTTCATTTCTCTTTTTCCACAGTAATGACTCTCTATTTGTACACGTCAAAATATTATTTTGCAGCGGCATGGTATATTTAAGAGGTGACACATGCCAAAGCTTGAGGAAAGCTTGCTGTTAATTAGAACCTTAATCAACTAAACGTGTGATACATTCCAGCTGACAGGCCACAGGGATGATGTCCACCCTCCCTCTGCAGCTCCTGGCACATAAAGCACCTCACCTGGACACTGTAAGGCCTTGCATCCCTGTGGTGCTCTGAGAGCTGAAGAAGCCCCTCGGGCCCACACGTGGCTGTGCCCTGCAGATCCCTGCCCAGCCCAGGCAGGACCCCCAGCTCTGCCCAGCCCAGACCAGAGGTAGCAGGGGCCTCCTACCTCGGGACTGACGTCAGGTACGTCAGCACTTTAGACACGCTCTCCTCGGGCACCTCGTTGAAGCCAGCGTTGTCGGGGAGGGTGATAATCCAAGCCTTGTCCTTCCCCCTTCCACCTGCAAAACACACAGGGATGCTCCCTGGCCACGCTTCCCAGGAGGGCCACGGCAAAGCCCGGGGCAGCAGCCAGGTCAGAGCACTGCCAGAGGGGTTTTCATCCCCAGAGCAGCAAAACGAAGCCAAGGCTGCCTCTGAGGCCAAGCACAACACACAGGTGCAGGTGCTAGAAACAAATGTACTGAGCAGCAGGCATGTCCTCTATTTACTGAGTGTGCTTCACACAGGACAGCAAAAGAAATCAGAAATACAAGGGCAAGCAAACACACGGGTCTGGAACCTACAGAAATACATTTCACAGCAAAGTGCTTGTTAAGGCACTGAGTGCTGGGAGGTCAGGGTATTTTACAGTGTGGCACGAGACAGAAACCTAACCTGCCTCCATGTTTTATTAACAACATTTCTAGTGGCACTGGATACTACCTGATGGGTAATGGCCTGTGTGAAGTATCTCTCTGACAAACAGCAAAGAAGTTTGTCTGGAGTATTTAATTACCAGAGAGACCCTGGAGATGTTCTGGTACTCACCAGACAGAAAAGCAAACTCCTTCATCAGATCATCACTGATGTCCTTTGCACAGATGGGTATTGCAGTTTCTGGAGAAAGGGAAAAGCAGCAATCAAAATAAAGCACAAATCCAAAGCAAACACATTTATCAATGTGTTAATCCAAAGGTGGAACCTGAACTTCCCTAAACTACACGTGAAATTGTGTAATAAAGGATATGTGGATCTCAGAGATGTTATTTCTAATGTTTCTAATGACTCTAACAGGGTGAAAGCCACAAGTCAGCAACAAATGTATTCCACTAAATGCACCAAGGGAGCAGTGCCCCTTAGCTTGAGTGCCCTCCCCTCCCCACCATACCCAGTGTAAAATTTGTATTCTGGAGTTAGCAATCCTACTCCCTGTTTTACAAAGTCTCCCAGTGCTTCCCAGCCTTGGCAGTGCAACGGGCTGAGGTTTCTGCTGGGAACTGCAGTGCCCAGGGCTGCTGCTCTGGGAGCAAGGCTGGGCTTTCACACTGTTACAGGCTTTAATTTTGAACAAATAAGCTCCTGAAATCATGCTTTCACCTGGCATGGGGCCACAGACATTGGAGAGGCTGTTGTTCCTGTGTTCAGTTATTAGATTTCTTCCTAATTAAATCATGGCAGAGGCTGTTTCAATACCATATTTAGCACCATGATCATTTCAGAGGCAACGAAGCACATCAGAACAACACACACAGCTTTACCTTGCCCTGGGAGAAGGAAACAAAGACCACACTGACTAAACACAAGAGGAGCTTAAAGCTGGCAGACATTTTTCTGGATTATCTATAAATGGAATGACAGCTAAAAATCAAACATCCTTGTTCCTGCAAATAAATGTTTTGAAGCACATCTATACAGATTAAAGTCCTTGGGCCTTCTGATAATCACATTTTAAACACTGGTTATTCTGCAGAGTTGGTCCTAGGGAATAATCTTCTGGCTGTTTTAGATCAGACAGGCTGCATACTTCAGCACACTCCAGCATAATCAATATTTATTCTATTTCCCTTTTTTCCAAAAGCTTTCTGGTCACTTCTACTTTATCTGAAGATTTTCAGGCCTGTGCTGGCTGCTGGGTGCTGCAGCACAGCAGCCCAGATGTGTGTGGGGGTACCCTGCCTCCCACAGCCCCAGCAGCCACGGGCTCCCTCTGCCCTTCTAGGCACACACACGCTGCTGGTTTTCCCTCCTGTAGGTAAAAATGTGCTTTTTGCTCGTTGAGGATTGAGCCTCAGTCCCACTGGCATCTACAAAAACATTCTTGATTTTAACAGGCCCTAGAATTGGTCGTGGTGAGAAAGAAGTTTGTCTTGCAAAGATATTTCAAATATTTGTCTCTCATTCAACTGCTTCACCCAACTTGAGGACAAGCAGCAGCAAGAGATTTCTTCTCTATTTGTTGATTTTTTTTTTTTCCACCAGGTCAATGGTTTCATACTGATAAAATTCACATTTAATAACTCAATGAACTCCAACACATGAACTAGATGGCATCAAACACGTGTGTCATTGAAAATACGAGACAAAAGCCCATGCTGTGCCCACGTGCTGGCCCCAGATCAGCGTGGGGCTGCTGGGTCCACAGGCAGGGTGAAGCCTGGCCCCAAAGCCCACCCTGCCCAGCCTGGCTTCCCCCAAAATGCAGCAGCCAAGCCACGTGCTGGAACTCCCCCGTGCCTCAAGAGCAGCCACAGCTCCAGGCTGACAGCACATGTGGGTTTTGGTTGGGTTCTGCACTGAAATGAGAGGGATGTGCCAGTCCATGGAGGCTGATCAGGAAACAGGCTGCGGAGAGGAAGTTAACCTTTCCATGCTCAAAAAAAAAAATCACTTCATTTAAAAGTTTCACAAGACATTTTCTCACTGAGAACCACCTAACAAGGTGCAGGGAGGTAGGGGGAGTTGGTGCCCATGCTCTGGGATAATCCAACAGGACAGAGGAGCAGGATGCTGCCCTTGGCAAGGTCAGGGCACAACAACAGCCTGATTGTGGTGAGATTAGAGCCGCTCCTCTGCCAGCTCATCCCTGGCACTCACTCTGTGTTGGCCACTGAACTCAACCTCCTGGGCAAATATTAGGGAAAATCGAGGGCTGGCATCAAACCCACGAGTGTGTTGCTGTGCCTGAGGCACTTCCATTGGATGCTGCAATAAATCCTGAACAGAAGCATGACCTTTGTCCTCAAATATTAATCTCTGCAGAAAGAGCAGTGAAAGGCAGTGAGGCACCAAAGACTCTCAAACAAGGCTTCAGCTGATGTTCTGTGGCAGATTTTTTTATTTCAGGCCACTCTCAGGACAGTACAGAAAAGACCCCAGGGTACTGCCCGAGCTGGCCATGAACAGCAGAGCCAGCCTGCATCTCCTTGGCACATGGAGCAGCAAGTCAGGCTTTCAGGAAACTCCACTCATTCCTTTCAAAGCCAAAAAGGGGCTTTGTGACCATCAGCTGTTACAAAACCAAGCCTGAACTCCCCACACAGCATCTCAGAGCACTCTACAAACTGCTGTCCCCACACAGCTGGCATGACCCCCCGCTTCAGGGTCCTACTAAAAACCAGCAGCATCTGGATGGCAAATTGTCAGGACAGTGCAGTGTCACTTTTATAGGGGTTCTAAAATGGGCATTCATAAAACACTGCTGCAGTTATTACACTCAGAGGCCCCTCTGCAGGGGGAGAGTGTTGCCATGACACAGAGTTTTGGAAGCCAAGCAGGGAAAAGACAAAGGGGAAATGCAGAGCTCTCTGCCCCCTGAGGAAAGCCAGCGTGGCTCAGCAAGGAGCCCTGCTGAAGTGCCCTGTCCCCATCTCTGTTTGCACAGTGCAGGACATTCCACAGCCCCTCCAGAGGGAGGGATGCACCTCGGCATCACTGCACAGGCTGAGGAGTGGGAACGATGCTCACTGCCAGTGACCACGCCTTGGAGGAGACACGGGCAAGGAGGGGCTGTCATGCAGGGTGGAGGTGTGCAGTGACACCCAGACAGGGGACAGCTCCTGTCCCAGCCCAAATCCCTCTTCTAACACTCAGTTAAACCCTGAAGTGCTCTTAGCAACTCTTCTTTTCTTTCCCAAACTTCAGCAGCTGTGTACCACACCTGCCAAGCTGCTCACACTGACCAAATGCTGTCTGCTGCTATGAAATCCACCTGGAGACAGCTCTGCTGTCAGTGACCAGCAGCAGCTTTTCATCTGGGGGCTGCTGCCCTAGTCCAGGAAACAAAACTGCAGTGATCCAAATGAAAAGTGTGACAGATCACCTTGAGCTTCTCCATGACCTGCCTGTTCTCAGCTGCTCTGGACACCCAGCAAAGCAGCATTTATTTGGCACTGAGGGAACCCTCAAAGCAGCACAGCTGTAACCTGTTTCCATGTCTCCTGGTGCCTTTCTGGGCTAACTGGGGTAAGCAGCCACGTCTCTCTTGGGCTGCCCAGCAGGGCCTTTGGGGCTGACACCAGCTGGGACACACCCTACCCACAGCAGGGCTTGCAGGACACTGGGACCTTCAGCGAGCTGGGCTTCTCCCAGCTGCCACAGGGTCTGTGCAAGCCTCCCAGACAGCCCATGGAGCACAGACTGGGGGCGTGCAGGGACTGAGTCATTCCCATCTCTGCTTTGTGCAGGAATGGGAACCAAACTCCCTTGGAGCAGAGTGCCCCAAGCATGAACCAGCACAGTGGGGACAGTGGCCCTCCCAGCTTCTCCCGCTGCAAAATTAAATATTCACTGGGGCAAAGGACAGAAACACAGCCCTGTGTCTGAGGAGAAAGAGCAGTGCAGCACCCCAAAGGAGTGGCCCTGCAGCCCATCCCTCCCTCTGCACACACCATCTCCACAAAGAAGGACAGAGGGAGTTAAAGGGGGGAAAAAAGCTACCTTACACTGTCTGCAAACTGCCCTGCTGTGAACAGCACGCCTGCCCACCGACCACACAGAGGCTGTGCCAAGTGACCAAGGGCCTGCTCCTGGCTGCAGAGAACAGGGCAGGAGCATGGAGGCAGCCAGGCACTGCCCCTGTGCCCACACACTGCTTCAGGCAGTCCCTCGTGGGGGATCTGTCCCACCTGTGTGCTTCCCCAGCAAGCTCACACCTGGAGCAGGATCCTGGGAGTAAAGTAAAAATCTGCATAAAAATCTGTATATTTTATACAGGTTTTTATACAGATTTTTAGCCCTCAAAAAGTTACCCAAGGTAAAGCCCAGAAACTCACAGGTATCCACGTGCCCAGAGCCAGCTGCTGTGGGTCTGTCCTGCCCAAACAGGACACACTCACTGCTGGGCACAGGCAGGGCAGGTGTTTACAGAGCTTTTGTAGGATCCAGAGCCAGGAGGGGCTGGCAGCTGGACAGGTGGCACGAGGCTGATGGAGACAGCCCACACACGGCACGTGTGGCACAGAACAGCACACTGTGCTCCCCAACAAGGCTGCTCTGTTCACCCAAGGTGACTTACAGGGCTGCTCCGGGCAGAGGACACACAGCCAAGGTCCTGAGGCTGCTTCCTGGATGGGAGAGGAAACTCTTTGGTAGCCGAGAGCAAATCGTGTCCCCGGTGGCTTGGGAACAGAACAGGCACAGTGCCAGCAGGATTTGGTGCTGGCAAAGGGCACGTTTGATGGCAGCTCCCCCCATCAGGCTGCAGGTGTCCGTGGCTGTGTGAGAGCTGGCACACAGGGCACTGCTAAAACCCTGCTGCTGCAGCCTGTTGGACTAACCAGGACACCTGGGTAAACCACGGAATCCCTTGTTTGGGATTCCTTGTTTGTGGCTCCAGCGGGTGGGCCATTCCCCATGCCAAGTGGGCGACTCAAAGGACACATTAGAATATCGATGGCAGAAAGCTTCAGCACCTGTGACTGCTGCAGGTCCCTTTGTCCCCACAGCCCACGGGGACAGCTCGCACCTCTCTGTGGCCAGGGGCTCACGGGAGCTCCTGCACACCCCGAGCCCTGGCTCAGCCTGCTGCCTGTCTGCAGCCAGCCAAAACCAGGCTTTCCTCTCGAGGGAAAGGGTAGCAATTAGGTTTATAAATGCCTCTTTTTCTGGCAGATGTGATGTATTGATCCTGAGGGAGATGGCCCCTGCAAGGCCTGAAGTCCTGCACGTGGCATGAAAGTCCCACCAGCACTAGTCCATCCCTAGGAGTGATGGCTTGGTCACCTCACCAGGTTCAAGGACTCCTTAAATTCTCATTTCTCAGACTGGGGGGATTTTTAAGGAACGGCTCATTCTATTTTCAAGCTCCTTCTTTTCCTTCTCCCCATGCACCTGCTCCAGCACAGCGTAGGAAGCAGCACAGATGGTTCTCTCTTCTGACCCAGGGCTGTGCTTCTCCTGCGAGGCCCTCCAGAGCTTGTGTGCACTCAGTGCCTCAGTGCAGACACATCCCCACCACCCAGACCCGGGGGTGTGCTCAGTGAGAAACCACACAGCAAAAAAAAAAAGGAAAGCTTCTGAAAAACCAAAATGACCTTTTCGAAAGGCTTAGACTTAGACACACTGAGGATGAGAGGAAAAAGGCAAAAAAAAAAAAAAAAAAAAAAAAAAAAAAAGGTGCTGTGAAAGGAAAGGAAGAGAAGACACAGAAAGCGTTAACTGGGCACAGCTCAGGTTTGAGGAGCATCACACAGGCAGCCTGAGCCACGCTGCCAGCCAGGAGGAGGATGTTCAGGGGAGGATAAAAGATCCCCTCTGCTGGAGACCATGGAGTTTTGGGGAGGGAATCTCTTCCAATTTATATTTAGCAGCTGAGAAACTGGGGAAGCTTTGCTAAGAAAAGGTGAAGCAAAAGCAAATTAAGCAGCAACAGGGCTTAGTTGTTACCTCCTGCTATGCTGTGATGTTTTCATGTCCAATCAGAAAAACCCCATTCTCATATCACACCAAACTAAGCAAAAACTGGGAATGATAAAAGCCAGCTCCACCATACATGAATTCACGTCAACTGCAAGAATGTAATAAAAGATTCCCAACACCCACTCTTTTGGATTCAACCGCAATGTGGGAGTTGAGAAAATCTAGTTTCTAGCATTTCTAACATATAGGAGCTTCAAGGTACTTTAGTTTTCTCCTTTTTCCAGTTTCAGTCACTCTTCCCTTACCAAAGAGAGCAGTGCATGTGTTTGCACATCAGCACCAGGGCACATTTGCCAGCTGTGCAGGCAAAGGCACATTTAACATCTGCCACCAGTACACATCTTCCCAGTCCAAACAATCAGCCCCAAAAACAGAGCCCATTCAACACAAAAGACTCCCAAAACCCAATAAAAATACACAGGCATCAGTAACTTTCCCACCATCATTCAGCACCATGCAAACACTGATTTTTCAAAGAGAAATTCCAGCACAAAGTAACTCCTGGGAGATATTTCAGCAGTAAATCCTGGGGCCCCACTAGCTGCCTGGAGAGGCTGGAATGAAGTTCACTGAGGACACTGGAACAATTTCTTTCACAGCTGATATAGCCAGGAAACTAAAGGATGCAGCCAGGTTCCCCCAGTGGCATCACCTGGAAACTCTACTGTAAAGCAAGGGAAAAGAAACACCATTTTTCCTGAACTGGAAGTGGAAATGCCCGATTCTGGCACTCCCCCACTGAGTAAAAGCACATTTCCAAATCCAGCTAACCTGCTCCTGCAGCAGGAGCAGGCCTGTGCGGTGGAAAGTGCGATGGGGAGGGAGGACAGTGCTGTCCCTGCTGGCTGTGTCAGCACCCAGCCCCTGGACAAACTCACCCGGAGCAGCAGGATAACTGTGCTGGGCTGGGCCCCAGGGAGCAGCTCTGCCCAGGACATCCTGACTCACCTCTAGGACCACGTCCAGCATCGCCTGGGAGGAAAAAGGGATTCAGAAAACAAGGCAGCCCCACCCAGCCACTGCCACCAGCGCTCCTCACACTCCAGCTCCTCTGCCCACCGATTTTCCAATGGCCTTACACCTCCCTGAGCTAGGCGAGCTGCAGATGAGCTGGGCGAGGCCGTGGCAGCAGGGCAGGCTGAGCAGGGACCTGCACTGTGCTCAGCACATGTCCCCAAAGCCACTGTCACAGCGACACGTGGCTGTCCACAGAGGCTGGCTCGTGGCTGTGGGATTCCCTGCAAGTCCCACCTGCCAAAACCAGAGCTAACAAAGGCTCCCACGGCAGCACAGCCAGGGGCAAGGTCCCAGCTCTGAACCCCATCCATGCACTCTGGGTCTCCAAGCACCCTCTGGTTCAGCGGCAAAGAGAGCGCTTTGGAAAACTCTTTCTTTCCCCCACCATGCTTCACACTTCAGTTGCTCCCTCCCACACAGCCCTGCTGTCACTTCACTTTTGTCCTGGCCCATGAATGATAAGCCATTAAAGTGGTTGTAGCAAATGTGGTGCAGGGAGAGGAAGCACATCCCACCTACTACTGACTGCTCCCAGACTACTACTGCTCTGGGGCCACCCAGAGGGCCTGGGCCAGGCAGGCACAGAGCTTTTGGAGGCTGCTCTGCTTCTGCCATGCTCTGAGGGAGCCCAAGCCATTTTAGAGATGGGAATGGCCATTAAAGGCTTGGGGTTTTTACAGGCTTTTATCTCAGTCTAAGGCAAGTACGGGTGGATCACCTTCTACCAGAAACCACCACCACGTTTCCAGTACTGCTGCTAGAGAAGTGGTCAAAACACAGTCCCAGATCAGGCTGAATGCTCAGAAATCAGCAATAAGGGAAAAGAACTTGTGATTCATTTTTAATCTCATGATTTGAAGAACCTTACTCAACTTTGTCTCTTTCTCAACATTTTATTTTAAGAACCTGTGTGGATGCCAAATCATGGGTCTGGATCCTGCAGCTATAACCACACAAGGGTGCCTTTGTGGGGGTATTTCGGCTCTGTATGACCATTACACAAAGGTCATCTGCCAAAAGCCGGTTAGGAGAGAGGGCTCATGCTCAGAAGAAACCCACTGCCTGCTTTCACCTGGTTCCCAGCACACAGCTCACAGCAAACGTGCACCACCTGTGTCCCCATCGCCGTGTCACCAGCCCCTGCTGCAGCAGCGTGGGTGTCCCATGCTGACAGCAGCACAAGGAGCATTTAGTCACATCCACTCAAGCACATCCTTTGCTAACTGACCATGGCCACCCCTGCCTGCATTTATCTGCTCCATTTTAGGGTGCAGGGAAAGGAACAGGGTCAGGTGGGCAGGGCAGCCAGAGCAGAATTTGCTGCTGGCAGCAGCTCAGAAGGGCATGGACACACACAGCTGCTGGGAAGCAGGTGACACGTTGGTAGAGTCCTCACCTGTGACCCAGCCCCTGACAAATTCCTCCTGCACCCCCAGCTGTGCCTGGCAGAGATGTCAAGAAAGCTGGCATTAGACAGGAAGCTTTTTTGGGGTCAGTGTGTCTTTTTGGTGCCCGGCACAGCTGCAAGCACTGTGCCAGCTGCAAGCAGCCGAGGAGTGATGGCTTTGCCTGCTTCCAGCTCCTGACAAGGTGTGCGTGCTCCAGTGAGGCTGGAGTCACCCGAGGGGCCACCCCTTCCTGGCTGAGGAAAGACCTCACTGCAAAAATACCTGTAACTCCCCTCAGGAAAGCAGGAAAAGAATGAAAAAGTGAGGGCTCCGCACAACTTCTGAGCAGATCGCCGTCCATCAAAGGAAACGTGGCTGAGGCAGCTATGGCCTGGCATAAGGATCAGATTGCATCTGCTTCTCACGTTCAGGGTGTGCAGCCACGGAAGCACAGCCGCTTCAGGACAACGCCACATTCCCGGCACAACCGGCCGTCCAGAGGTGCTTGGGGACCGAGGCACACGGGAGGGGGGACGAGGTGTCCGACAGAGAAGCACGCCTGACGCGCATCTCCTGCTTCCCTAGCTCCGAGCCGGGAACGGGCAGCCAGCGCCAGCAGGATGAGGTACAGCTTCCCAGGGAAGAGGTCTTCGGTTCTGGCCACGGGAACCCGCGCCGGGGGCTCGCACTGCCGGCATCCCCTGCCGCCGGCAGCGCCTGGGCTCTTCACCGGCGCGTCGAGCCGCGCTCCCGGCGACACGTCGGGGAACGCCGGCAGCGGGGGGACGAGGCTCCTCCTGAAACCCCGGGGCCGTTCCGCACCCACCGGGCCGCCCGTGGCGTGACCGACAGCACAGCGGCTCGCATCCTCAGCACCTCGGATCCGCGAGCGACGGACCCCGCCGAGGCTCCCGCGGGCGGCGGCGCCCGAGCGCGGAGAACGCGCCCGGCACCGGCACCGGCACCGGGGAGGGACGGCCGGGGACACACGGGGCACCTACGGGCACACCTGCCCGCGGTGCCGCTGCCCCCACGGGTGTCCGGGGGAAGCCGCTGTCCCCCCCCCGCCGCCCGGACACCGGCGAGCCCCGCCGGCCCCGCACTCACCGGCGGCGGCCTCCAGCAGCGCGGCGGCGCGGAGCAGGCGGTAGTAGCGCTCCATGTCCCCCGCCGAGGTGCCCCCCGGCGGGGGCCCGCCCGGGGCCGGGGCCGGGGCCGGGGCCGGGGCCAGGGCCAGGGCCATGCCGCGGGCAGCGCTCCCCGCCGGCAGCGCCCGCTCCGCGCCCCGGGCCCGCCGGGCGGGGCCGCCGCCTCCGCCCGCCCCGGCCCCGCCCCGGCCCCGCCCCGGTACCGGCACTGGCCCCGCCCTGGTACCGGCACCGCTCCGGTACCGGCACCGCCCCGGTACCAGCACTGGCACTGCCCCGGTACCGGCACTGCCCCGGTATCAGCACTGCCCCGGTACCAGCACTGGCACTGCCCCGGTACCGGCACTGGCACTGCCCCGGTATCGGCACTGCCCCGGTACCGGCACTGCCCCGGTATCAGCACTGGCCCAGTATCAGCACTGGCACTACCCCGGTATCAGCACTGGCACTGCCCCGGTACCGGCACTGCCCCCGCCCCGGTACCGGCACTGCCCCGATACCGGCACTGCCCCGGTACCGGCACTGGCATCGCCCCGGTACCAGCACTGGCCCCGCCCCGGTACCAGCACTGGCCCCGCTCCGGTACCGGCACTGCCCCGGTACCGGTACCGGTACTGGCCCCGCCCCCGCCGCCTCCTCCCACCGGCATTTCTTTCCCCTTTTTTTTTTTTTTAGCCCCTTTCCCCGATTTTTCCTTCCTGGTCTTCTCGTTTGTTTCCTTTTTTTCTGCCTTTTTTTCCCCCTCTTCCCCCCCCCCCCCCCTTTCCTCTTTTCCCCTTTTTTTCCTATTTCTTTAGTTTATTCCCTTCCCTCCCTTTTCCCCTCTTTTTTCCTTTTTTCTTTTCCCCCTTCCCCCTTTTTTCCATTCCCCTATTTTTCCTCTTTTGCCCCCTCTTTTTAGTCTTTTTTTCCAGTATTTCTTCCTGTTCCCTCTTCTGCTTTTTTCTTCCTTCTCCCCCTTTTTCCTTCCTCTCCCTTTTCCCCTTTCTTTCCTCTTCCTCCCCCTTTATTCCTTTTTTTGTTCTTTAATTTGCCACTATACCCAGTGCCCCCCAGCAAACCACCCTGCAGCTGGATTTACTCCCTGCCTTAGTGCCTATAGCACTTCTGTAGGGAAAGAAAAAAAAAGGAAAAAGGGCATTTCCATCCACTGCAAGCAGCATTCTAGCAAATTCCTTGAACGATTTATGAGAACTACATTAAACTGTCCTACAGCCAGTGCTGGCCAGAGCTCCAGGCACAGCACTGGGCTGACCCATCATTCTCAGTTTTCCTGATGCTGAGGTTCAAACGATGCCAGCTCAGTCTCAACAGGAGCCTGAGCTGCCCAGGAAGGCAGCATGGAGAAGTAGATGTTCCTGTTTTTCCAAAACAACCTTTTAATTATGCTCTTTGCTATAATAGCAGCCTTTTTCCAACACTTCAGCAGCCAGGGCTATTAATTAAAGAGCCGTGGTCTAACAGTGGTAATATAAAACCCAGCATCTTTTGGTAGACCTCTTCTTACACTGATACAGAATTTTTCAAGGAAAAACAACCCATTCAGCCAGCGCTCCTTGGTCATGACACAGCAGGTTCTCACTGTCATACAGTTTGGATAGATGACTTTCTGTCTGGTCACAAAGCACTTCTTGTGTGACAGGGAGAGTTCATTTGTAGTTACTCATGAAAAAAATCAGTCTGGTACGCAAGGCTGCAAGTCAAGGAAGAGCCCTGCCACATTCCTGCCGTATTCTTATCACAGGAATGCTGTTTGTCCTAAACTGCCACGGCTCTGGGAGAAATGGGACCATCCAAGTGCTGAAAGTCCCTGTTTTGCTCCACCAGCGTGCAGGGGATGCTCTGCTGGAGCTGGGACTCATCCCCACTGCGTGTCACACACCACCTCTGACACAGGATTTTGGGAAAATGAACCTACCCAGCAGAAGATGCAGCTGTCGCCCCCCAGGTTTCGCAATCGATCCGTTTCCTGCTCTCTGGAAAAAGCTGCCTTCACTCACACTGCAGGGCACATGCTCATGGCTCTTGTGGCCACTGAGCTTCCGGGCTTGGAACCCTGGCTGCTGCAGAGCCTCCTTTGGGGCATCTCACTACAAACGCCCAGCTACCCCAGCGAGGCATTCCACACCATCCAGCTGCCCACATTTTACACTGCCAGCAGCTCCCTGGCTCCTCCAGAGCCAGCTGCGACCTCTGCCTGCCCAGGAGATGATAAACTGAGAGAGAAGCAGCAAGGAGACAGATTAAAAAGGAAACAATGCCAGCCAGAAACATGGCAGTTCCTTTTTCAGGGATCTCCTGTCCAGGCCCCATAGCAATGTTCAGCACTCTGAGGGTGGCACATACAAGCTGGTGTGTGAGGGGCAAGAGCCCTTTAAAGCTGTGGAAAATCTTGACAGCACCTGTTTGCAGAGATTTATTTCATGTGGGTGCAATGCCTCATCCTTAAATCTAATCTTAGGGAGAAGCTGTAGGAAGAATTCCAACTAATTTCATTAATTCCAGATCAGAGGCTGAAAAAACCCACTCAAACAAGATTCTAAACCTCTTATATTTGAAAAAAAACCACCATGTTTTTTCCCCTTTCCCAGATTAAGGCTAGAAGGTTGGGTTGAGACTGGAGCCATTACTTGGATTTGAGAAATCACCCTTCAAAAATACCTGTTCAGTCAAGTGCTGAGAACTGGAAAAACAGAGTGGCTAAACACAGGTTAGAGTCAGAGTGATGTCCAAGGGAATTGCTCACCTCTGCAGTAAGCACAGCCACAGCAAACTACTTGTGCAGAAGAGCAATTAACCGCAGGCTGGTTTTCATGAACAGGGATTTTAGGAGGATTTCTTGTGCAGACAGCAGCATCACTGCCCAGTGTGGCTCTTCCCAAGCTGGTCCACGTGGAGCAGACCCTGGCAGAAATCCTGGCCCCACTGAAACCAGCCATACCTGCACAGATTTAATCAGGAGGAGGATTTTGTGTCTCCTACTTGAATGTGAAAATAAAAAAGGGCTCCACTCTGCTCTCCCACTCTCGCTTTCCCCCTACGTCAGTCAGACCTGCCTCATTTGTTGGTACAGCTCCTGGTTTTGGAAAGGAACACTCACAGGTGCACACACACACCCTTTCTCCAGGCCACTGTGTATTTTCCAGCTTAGCAGGTTATCCCCAGACGTGTGACAATTTAGGCAGCAAAGCCCAGTCCCAGCAGCGAGAACGCTGTGGATGCATGTCCTGCAACAGCTGCAGGGGCACAGCGAGGGACAGGGACACCATGCCCCCTCCACGTGCCAAGAGCCCTCACACGCCAGCAGCCTGACCTTCAAAAAGTGCTGTCCTTGTTAAAAATCACCTTACAACGTGACGTCGCTTCTCCTTTCTAACAAGAAGGGCTACGCGGGTGTTTTAAATGCTAATTTTGGTGCTTTCTGAAACACTCGGTGACCTGCGGTCATCTCCCATCGCTTACATTTACAGCTTTTGTCCTGGGCAGCCAGCTCGGAGTGAAATCCCCTTCAGACATTTCCACTATCACTCACTGGTGCTATTAAGATTCTCAATGCCTGTATCTGGTTTCCAATAGTACGAGCTGCTGGGGAAAGGTTAGAGTTTGTTTTAAATAGCTCAGCCATCTGTCCTGCGGTGCCTGACGGGAGCTGCGGGGATCGAAGCAGCCAAAACAGAATTTTTCAAACTGTCAGCTTCTCATTACAAACACTTCAGTTTGAAACAGACCCGTGTCCTTAAAAAGAAAGTTAAGTCTATATATTTCTTGTGCATTACACAAACACTGCGAGTCGTGCTTTAGCAGTTTCCCCGTGTTGTTGGAATTTCATCAATGCAAATATTGGGCCTGATCCTCACCAGCACCAGGCACTTTGCAAACCTCATTTGGGTACTTCGAGGCTTTGAACTAAAAAATACTTATTTGTTACAGGCAGCCACGACACAGAACCAAGAACCAAAACAGAGCAGTAAGGAAAACACTTCGTGAATGGAAATCAGGCAGAGGGACCTACATTTTTATCAGCCAGTTCCTAAATGTCAGCTGAAGCCCTGGGTTCACCTATTCTAGAAAGTTAAATCAATTTATTCACTTAATTCACAGGATTCACTTTCAGAATTAAACATTCATTTTGAGGGAAATGAGTTGAGAGCACACAGGCCAGCTATGTGCAGCAGCTGATACCCACAATTGCTAACACACTGCTGGAAAAATAAAAATGTATGAGAGGCAAGCAGTATTTCCTTAGGCAAATGCTGCTCCTCATCAGACAAGCAAGCTGGCAGCTACCCCACTGTGAAAATGCTGATTGTCCCCCCAGTACTGCCCTGGAAAAGCCCACACAATCAATCACCCCCTAGGAGTATCCAAGGAGATGAGAGAGACAACAAATATGTATTAATCAGAACAACATACCAAAGTTTATTGATTACTTCAAACAAAAGTTTCTGTAATGAAAAAAGAGCAAGTTGCATTCATAAAAGGTAACATTCACATTCAATTTCCTTGATATAAAGCAACATAAATGTATAAAATTGCATTTAAGTGAAAAAAATGTAAGGTTGCAGTCCTTTTTCTTTGCAAGAAGCTGAAAATGTATCTGCTCATTGCCTGTATATAATTTACATTTTCTATACACTACATGGTTTTTTTAAAAAATTCATAGCTGGGAAATTGGATAAATGGTGCAGTATTAGGAAAGTTTTTCAACTGTGTGTATACAAATTCAATCTGAAGCTTTTATGCAATTCCAAGTCATTTATAATATTCTCGTAACGATTAGGATTAGTTTTTGAGAAGTCGCTATGGCTACACCAAGCTCCACTGTTACCACATAAGAGTTTTAGAGGGAACCTTAATTACTTTCCTTATCTTTCAGTGTCACTAGTCAGTGATAAAACTTCAACAAATTATTATGAGAAAACCCCAGCCTTTTTTCCTTCAAGTTTCTCCACCGAAAAGCCTGTACTGACCTTTCACTGCACCTGGCCAGCACCGTGAGCCATCAGGGAACACGAGCACCCACCACAGCATCCCTGTCCTGCTGCCTCACACCTTCAGCCCCTACCAGCACTTCTGCCCCTCTCTAACCTCAGAAGGTTTTCCCTGATTTTACAAGCCACCCACAGCAACCAGAATTATGGTTTTGCCACTGCTGAGTGACGAGGATCAGCTCTTCTGCAGGGCCAGGGCAGCCTGGCACTCCTGGCACCCAGCACTACACCAGTGCACTATCTGAAGATCCAAACCCAAGAAAAACTGCATTTTCCCCCAAAAGAGCTGCTATTCAAGACATTCCACGTGAATTCCACCCCGACCTTGGGTTTGAACACACAGCTATTGCAATGGCTTGTTCCAGCTGGAGACAGGACACTTGGAAATGCCAAGAGAAGGATCTGGTTCTCAGAGGGCTCTGTCTTGGGACAGGCAGCAGAAATTACCCTGGTTACGTGACTATTTGAACAGTTCACACACACGTCAGGCTCCACTGCTCCCACTGACACCACCAATGGAATTCCAGGGGAACAGACTGACCCTTGGAGCAGAGCATGACACAAAAACTGAGAAGCAAGGTGTCATGCTTGGGACCATTCGGGCTTGGAATGGTTTTGAATCACAGGAATTAGGCATTTGAGTGCCCATTTTTTAGAAGTTATGTAAACACAAGTCAGCAACCGTGTATTTAAGGAGAATGGTTAGATTTGGCATATAGAGCTTATCTTCATTGTATTCATCGTGTACTTGATCTGTAGGCACCACATTTCTGCAAGAAAAGCTGAGCACGGGACAAGGTCTGCAAGTTGAATTCTAGGTCTGTGAAATGAGCTAGGAAAACAGGAAAAAAAAAAAACCAAACCAAAAGAAGAAGATGAAAGCTTTGCCCATGGGACACATGCTGGCAGTGCAGCTCCTGCCTTGCATGCAGCGAGGAGCTGAGCCGCGCTCGCTGGCACCACCCGAGCTGAGGCCAGTGCAGAGTGTACAGTCCAGTGGTGCTGTCCATCCGTCCCCTGCCGTGCTGGGCGATGGCAGAGCAGCCACAGGGGCTGAGCACCCCCCTCTCCTGCTCAGGTAAGGCCCATCCAACCTCCTCATGATGCACGAGAGAATTTGCCAGCAGCTGAGCCGCACCAGCTGCGGCCGAACCGCAGGGATGGCAGCCAGAGAGCAAGACTTGGTTCTTCCAAAAATTAACAGTCTGCAGTTCAACAAGATTTGGTGAGGGGAATGTTCTGTGCAGTCCCAAATTGTTCTGTTGACATGACACAAAGCTGAGCGAGCGGGAGCCAAACCCAGCGGCAGTGCAGAGCTTGCTGCTTCTGAAACCAGCCCCGAAGCTTCTCACAGGAGCTCCTCTGGGGCACACCAGCACGAGGGAGGGACTGTCACACCAACCAGCAGGGGCACACGGGCTGCTCTTGTCACTGCTCCTGACTTAACACAAGAGAAGCTGCTCTTTCCACACGTGAAGTATCAGAGAAAAAAAGAATATTGAGTCAGGCATCTCACCTTTGCTGTGCAGAACCTAAAGAGGAAAGTTCCTACCACCATGGTACAGGTAGATTTAAAAAGAACATGCCAATTTAAAAAACAAAATGTAAAATGAAATCAGGTTCATGTATTCAATTTTAAACTGTCTTCTTTTTTCTTAGTGCAAATAACTCAAGCTGCAGTTTTATACACCCGCAGGTTGACAGGCACAGCCCATGTCCCTGGGATCAGCCAAGGACTACGCTGTCCCTCAGGCCTTGGAAGTGTTGGAGAGCCTGCACAGTGCAGCAATGCAAGCACAGCCACAGGAGCCTGGGCACTGGGGCTCAGAGTCTGGCACAGCCCAACTTCTGGGATTTCCTTTTTTCCCCCCACGGAAACTTCCCTCCATCACCAACAGCCACAAAACAACCTTTCCTTCACTCTCCAGCAGGAACAAACCCATCAGCAAACTGGTTGTGGGAGGATGCTCTGGCACTTCTCAGCACTGCAGGTCTTCACGTGGACACACCACAGACTGCTTCCAGCTCCACCTGGAGGAGAGAGTGGCAAAGATTTCTCCCGAATTTCCAGCTGATCCTGCCGTGTGCATCTGGGAACCCACGGCTGGGAGGGGGCAGCACGGCCCCAGCACCAGGAGAGGGGCTCCGGGGCCACATCCTCCTTCTGTGTGAGGGGAGCAGCCTCTCCCCAGTGCCTTCGGGGGGCCGGGGGGGAACGTCACTGGGTTGAAGCCTGTGCTACTTCTTTGGTCAGGCAGAGCAGGAGCTTTGAGCAGCCCTGCTGCTCTCGGGCAGATCTGCAGCGGGCACAGGAAGCCTCGTGTGAAACGGGGCTGGCGCTGCACGCTTGCACTTCAATCCATGCTGTTTTGGGTGAGCTCCTAAAGATGTTTCTCGGCCTCCAGTGATGTAGGATTTGGCAGAATTGGTTTTTCTGGGAGGGCAGGGAAGCCTCAAGACCAAAGACTAAAGGGTAGCGTGGGGCCAGTGCCCTGGCTGCTCTCCCAGCATGGCTGCTCACAGTCCTTGGTTCTATCACAGGTCACTGCCAGGTTAAACCATGGGTTTCCTACAGCATGGCAATGTGCAGTGTTTGTGTGGAGCACTTTAAGGTATCCTGAGAGGATATCTTTCTGCCAAATTAGTAACAGCATCTTCAGCCTTCACATAACCATTCTCTATACGTTTGTATGACACTAACACAGGCAGATCAAAGGGGCCAGCCTGAAAAAATCAGAAGGAAAACAAACATGTATTGCAACTGTTACATTCCCAAACCCATAAACCTTTTCCTGGGTTATTAAAATATATATATATATAGGAGAAGAAGAATGATTAGGCCATGATAAAAGTGCCAAATATCATTCACAACCAAGTAATCAGATGATAAATCGATTTTCACAATTTGCAAAGTGCTAAAAGTCTAAAAGTGGCATCTGCCCCACTGTCCCCTGCAGCTCCTGCTCTGTGCTGGTCCAGCCACCTCCCACACCAGTCTGCACCAGTATGTGGTGGTGGAGAGCACCACCTAATGCCAGTGGGGAAGGACTGGCTGCACAGGCTGGGTGCCAGCTGCACTGAGGCCTGGCAAGGCTGGCTGCTGGCCCTGCCATGCCCATAAATCTGATTTCTTTAGCAGCAGGTGTGGGCACAAAGGTGCCAGGGGTCCGTAGATAGTCTGCAGGTTTATGTTTGCAGCAGCCACCACACATAACATCTCCCCTAAATGCAGAATTGTGAATTCAATTAGGCACTTTTACTTTTTTATTCTGCTATTGGCTTACTACAAAGTTTAAAATCAACTCATTCAAGGATGCTCTGGGTGTGTGTGCAGACACACAGACACCGAGACATGCCTCTGTCCCATGTGCTGACACACAGATAAGTACATGTGTTTAGTTTCCATCTGTGCAGATGAATTAAAACATACTTATTTCTATCTGACAGAACAGCATGCACCCTAGAGAAAGGGATTTTGGTACAATTCAGATGCAATACTGGAATCATTTTAACAACTGAGGTTTCCATCCTTCACTGTAAATGTATCAAGTGTTAGCTCTTATAACCAGTGTTAGCACAATTCAGGCTGCACTCTCAAATTAAATGTGCTAACATCCGACTGAAGTAGCAGTTAGATTGAAAGATTTGTTTACATATTGCCAAATATTTGAAAGGATCTGCACAGATATGGGATTCTGAAGAAGCTGGATAGTACAACATGCCCAAATTAAAATGCATCCCAAGCATTGCATCTCCATTCCACAAGGACAGGTGCCCCACACCGATAGCCAAGAGGATTACAAGAACCATGGTTTAATTGATTTGGAGGGGGTTACATTTGGTTAATCGATGCCTTCACAACCATCCCAACTCCTCCAGACAGGGTACCTGTTACAACACATTAGACTCATCTGAGAATGCTCTTAAAAGGAGTGGTGTGACAGAAGGTCTGGCCGACAATGAATCAGGAGCCTTCCTGCTGCTCTGCAACAGCGAGGCAAAGAGACTTATAGCACACGAGAGCTCAGCCTGCCTGGCTCACACAGTGCAGCACACACAACCCCTCGCACAGCTCCACCACTTCATGAAGGATGGGCCAACACACTGTGACTAGCACTGGCTGGGGTTTGCAGTGCAACAGGCACGGGAGGAATTCAGAAACCGGCCCAGCTCCCCACGGCGTTTGGGGATTTATGCTGCAGGGGGGACCACACCCCTGATCTCCACACAGCTGGTATTCTTAGAACAGCAAGTAATGGTGGAATGTGCCGTGAATCCAAACACTAGGGACATGCAATCCAGGTGCTTTGCTGTGGGTGACCCCACCAGCCCCACGGGCAGCAAGTCCAAGGCTACCCCTCGATGTGAGGGCTGTGGCTTAATCACACACACAAAGAACAGCAGCAGCACGGACAAACGGGATGGACCGGGCAGGCTGGGCACTGGGGGAGCTCCTCCTAGGTCAGACAAGTCATCCAGAGGACTGCCAACATCAACTCCACCTTGTCCCACTCCTATCTGATCCACTGACACAAAACTACAGCAAGGAAGGAGAGTGTAACCAGCTTTGTCTGTGTCCACCTCACTTGGACACCCTGAGCACGACCAGCTCACCCACCTGAGGAGCAGCAAGGGACCCAAGGGGAAGAGACAGACGAAATATTTAAGCAAAAGATTGAAATTAAGGCAGAAGGTGGGGAAAAGCAAGGTTCTGCTGCGTGAGCAAATCTAAAGGTGGGTTTTCAGGAGTTAGGCATCAGAAGGAAGAAAAAAAGCAGTCGAGCAAGCAACACATTGCGACTCAGAAAGGAAATCACCTTATTCACTCCAAGAAAAGCTGTGATTGCTGGAAGTTTGAGAAAGCATGAAGATAGTGGATGTTCCTGAGGAAGGAAGGCGCTTCGTTACCTAGTTCACAACAGCACAAAAGACAGAAAATTGCAGTACAAGAAAGAGAAAGGCAGAAACCAAGGAAAACACAAATGCGCCTTGCAGTTAAAAAAAACAAACAGAACCAAAACAAAATAAAAACAACCACCACATTACCACACAGAAAATTTAATAAAGGCTGAGCAGAGCTGATGTGCTGTGCTATAGGAAACTGGGGGTGAAACCCTGTCCCACAGGGATCAAGGGCAAATGCCCAACAACCTGGCCTAAGTCTGTCCTCCCCTTCCAGAAGGGACCCTTGGCCACCAAGTCGTGGTTCAGGCCCCCATACAATGTCCCTAATTTTGTTTTTCACTGTATGCTTCCCTTGGGACACTGATCTTTATTTTATTTCGATATTAAGGTCAAGATTCTCAACAAGGGTTTTGATTTGAAATTCATCTACCTGGTCCTAGATGCCTTTACAAATCAGGCAGCTGACTTTGGTGTCTGATGGCTGACACAGATATCCAGAGCTGGTATCTCTTTCAGGCACTTACAATAAAGCTCCTACTCAAAACGTACATTTAAATATGGCTCAGCCTGTGCTTAGTTTGGGATGCACATCTGAAGAGACTTTTCTAGTTGACACTCACTTTGCTTTGCTAAGTGATTTCACAAGAGCCTTTGTTAAATGAATAAAAAGCACTCTTGAACGTAAGTATTGCAAGAGGGGATGGAACTTTGGTCAGCAGTTGAAGGCAAAAACAGATCACCTCCCAGGTGGGTTGAGCTGGGGCTCAGAAATCCCCAGGTCATCCCTCCAGGGCACTGTCCCCAAACTGTCCTCTGTCTGCAGCTGAGAGCAACTCTCTCCCAGCCTATTCAACAGGGGTGTCCAGCTAGAAACTGTTAAATCATACTCAAGTGGAAGAAGTTACATGGATCCTCACAAAACACAACCACAGCTCTCCTACCATCTCTACTGTTTTCAACTTCAATGATGCCCCGTCCCTGGAAGTGTCCAAGGCCAGGCAGGATGGGGCCCTGAGCAACCTGATCGAGGGAATGGCATCCCTGCCCGCGGCAGGGGCTGGCACTGGGTGATCTTTAGGGAGCCTTCCAACCCAAACCCTTCTGTGACTCCTTCAGTGACCAGGGCTGGGGCTCCCTCACTGCATGTGAGCCCAGCCCGTGTCCCTCAGCTGTGCCCTACTGCAGCCCAGGGCAAGAGGCCAGGGCTGGCTGGCAATTCCCACAGGCTGGCCCAGGGCAGGACCTGCTGATGCTGCAGGGCAAGAGAGCTGCTGCAGCAGGGGGAGCATGGCCAGGGGAGCAGGGGGTGCCACTGGGGGCCAGCAGAGACAAGGGGCAGGGGCTCAGCACAGCAAGTCTGGCAGTGCTGGCCTTCACCACTTGCAGCAGCAATGGAGAAAACTTTTTAAGAGGTTTCCACTTCTAAAGGGAGCCCTGCTCCCCAGCAGTGAAGGAGAGCTGTTAAGAAACCAGGGAGCTTCCAGGGGGAGTGACCATCATGGTCTGAGCCTTTGGTCAGTTATGCAGGATGGGCAAATGTGACAAGGCCTGACCCTGCTCCCACTGCACCAGCACTGAGGACATACCCGGGGAGCATCCTGCTTTTTTGACACAAAAACAAGCAGGTTTTTTCAGGACAAGATAAAGTGTGTTTGGTGATCAGTTCAGGCTGGACAAGGCTTCTGCACTTCTCTAGGAGACACCACATTCCCACCCAGAGAAGGCACCTAAGGAAAGGCACAGATTGACTCTCTCCCTGTTACAGATCTAGGCAGTATTTTTAGAATAACTTCTTGATATTTCTGGCATGTGAAAGAGCAAGACAAGACTCTAAAAAGCCTTCCTTGAGATGTGAGTGGTACGTGGTATTGTTAGAGGTTCATCTGGTGCCTGAGGGTAAGAACAGTCTTCCTAAAAATACAGTGTGATACATCATCTTGTTCCTTACCTGATGATTTTTCTCTTTTATATTTTTTAAAACTATTAGAAGAATTTCTGGGAAAAGGCTGATAAAGATCAGGAGAATTATTGCCAGCCATGTGGAAACAGAAGTCAGCATATGAGCAAATACAAAATACATTCTTTGCTGCTTCAAGAAAGGCCTGAAAAAGAAAGGATACAAATAAGTTCTGGTTAGCATGGGTTTTCCAAGAAGATCAGAATCAAAGGAGACTTCAGGTAAAGCTATTAGCAGTTATGCCTCCCTTTCAGACAGAGATGGATACAGCACAGAAACACACTGTCCATCTTTCTCCTAATCCATCTCCTGCCTCCAGCTGCACTGTTCCTGGAATACTGCCATGATCCATTTTGCATCTTCCACATCTGTTTCTTTTCAGGGTGGGAAGGGATTTGAATTTAGCCACCATCACTGAAAGATAAATTATTGACCTCATCATAAACCAGGTCATTGTATTTCAACATCGGGCTTTGCTACAGCTTCTGGTTTGATTTTGACAGTGGAAATCCAGAGTCTCTCAATCACAACACGTTATTTGCCCCTTCTTCCTTTCTTTGGTGAGGGAGAGTAACCAACAGCTGCCTGTGAAAAACACCTCATCAATAACTGATGGCAAGGATCCCAAAACAGTTTTTGCTTACTGTTAGATCAAAACTGTTGAGCTATGCAAGTTAAACAGCAGAAGGTTTTCAGCAGAAAACTCACACATTTAGCACAGAGATGTGGCTAGATTGCAAATCTGGATCTGTTGGTCAGCAAAAGTTAACTGAAGAGCTAAAGCTTGTGACCCCCACACAGAATATTTAAATCCCTGGATCAGGGATCCAGGCAATAGCCCAATGCAGAGCAAAGGTGTAAAACAGAGGTGCTGTACTGTGAATGCCAACTGAACATTTACTGCAGCACTGGAGACAAAACTGCTCATGTCTGTAGTGTGCTAATGCTCACCTGCTTTTGCAACACTAAACCTGAAATCCTGAGTGCACTCAAATCAATGAGAATTTCTTCTGCTCAGATCCATGATGGATCCAGGATCCATGATCCTGGCTTTCTCCTGCTTATTTTTCCCTCTGTCCCAGAGGGCCAGGTCCTCTTGCTCTGCACCTGCCTCACCTGTTCCTTCTGTTTCACTGGGGTTCTTCCCACCACAAATTCTTTCTGTCTGTGTCCTCCACATGCACAGACCCTAAAAGGTTTACTCTAGAACCTCCCAATAAAGACAAGAGCCTCAGCAGCAGAAATGACCCCGTGGGCAGAAAAGCAAACACCCCCTGCCAAAGCTGAGCACGTGGATGATGCCCAGGGTGTTCTCTCTTCCCTCTGGTGGGCTGAGACCTCCCCAAGCACATCTCATCGAGCACCAGCCCTCTCCAGCACTGGCTTTCGGTGGGTGTTGGATGGAGGCAGCCCTGCCCCACCCAGCAGAGAAAGGAGCAGGGCTGCACACACCTTGCCCACTGCAAATCTCAGGAGACCCCTAAGGAGGGGATGCCAAAGCCTGCACTGGGCATCCCCCAGGAAAGGGCAGTGGAAAGAAAAAGATACTTGCCAAATGACTCCTCCCCAAAAGAATGAGAAAAACACGTAGAAAGCAAGGGAGCCCCAAATCACAAAGTGGTTCATCCACGTCCAGAACCGGGTATCTAATGCTAGCTGTGGGAATAAAGAGAGACAAAAACAGGCTTTAGATGCAGAGTGCATTGGATGGTATTTATATGACATTTCAGACTGGTTTCACATTAGGGTTGAAGGTTCTCCAAACAGCCACCTCTGTGCATATGGGCACCAGGAAAAACATTTTCAATGTCCACAGTCTGGCACAATGTTAGCAGAGAAGCAGTGACATTCTAGTTGTAACTGACACTTTTAAATTGAATAAATTTGATGCAAACCCTGATGCTACAGGAAAGAAACATCTAAAGGTTGCAGGGACTGTAATTGCCTCTTGTCACCACCTGCTGTCCTGAACCAAACACAAAAGACCTTTTGTAAGGTCTTATGCAAACAGTTTGTTCTGGAAAGCTCCATGAAAAAAAAATAGATTTGCTATTGTTATTTGACACATGTGCTTTTGTGATCACTTTGGCACTCAGCCTTGTCTGAAACAAGGTGGACAAATCCAAATTCTCTATTGCTCCTCTGCTCTTGCTGGAACTGAACATCAAGAGGTGAAAGCGTGGGGAAAAGTCAACCATAACCAACTAGAGTCCTCAAAAGAGGGGAAAAAATAGAAAAATATTTTAAATAGAACAAACACTTAAAGACCACGGACTACACAAAGGAAAGTAAGCAGGTTCTGCCTCTATGGGAGAAGATTTAAGTGTGGTGGAAAATACTCAGACACTTCACATTCACCACATGATTTTACAGCACACACATGAGCTTTGGGAAAGGCCTGAAGAGGGAAGGGAGATGCTGACCTTGAGAGTGACGGTGAACACCAGCACGGTGAAGACAATCGTCCCAAAGGTCCAGTTCCCAAACACCTGCAAAACACACGGCACTGGCACAGGCGCCCCAGCCCTGCTGGGACAGGCACAGAACGCTGGCAGGGACGGGGGCAAGCAGGGAGCAGAGGGAGGGCTGGGACAGAGGTGCTCAGACAGCTCCTGGCACAGCATGCCACGCCACCCTGAGCCATGCAGTGCCACACAGACCACAGGGTGACCAGAGCTGGGACGGTGACAGGGACAACCCCCTACTAACAGCAATGTCCACGGAGGACACAAGGCATTGCACCACCTGCAGCTCAGGATTTCCTGGCAATCTGCTTTCTGCTTTCTCGCCACACTCATCATCATCATCTCTGTGCAGTCCCCTCTGCAGAAGGCACCAGTGGGTACTGATCCATCTGGTTTGGTTTGTGGGTACTAGTGACTACGCACACAAAGAAAAGCAGATACTGTATACAAATCCAGTGATGGCAATGAATGGGAGAGATGCTTACCAAAGGCTGTCAAGTTCTGAATGCATACATTAAAACAGAAAGTGAAATGTAAAAGTTGCCAAAAAATGCAAAAAAAAAAATCAAAGTTAATAGGTGTGAAAAACGAGTCAATCAAACATACATGGATATTATGAACAATTGCTGGTAGCAGTTCTTACAGGCATCAGTGTTTACAGAACAGGACATAACCACAGATCTTACTGTAGTGCCACACAGACTTGACCTCCGAAGGCATTTGCAGAACACATCAGTGCTTCATGTTTCATTCCAATCCAACCAGAATGGCTACAGGTACAGAAGAGCACTGATCTGACAATGCAGGGGCTTGACTGCATAGAGCTGGGGCCATAAATGCTGGCATTGATGCAATGTATGACTATACATACATAAATTTATCAGCTTTTCTCCAAGTGTTAGCCGCTAAAAAGAGTTTTGGTATTTTCAAGGGCCATAAATGATGGTGTAAAGAAGTTTCCCATCAGCCAAGATCTAATAACATGCTGCACATTCCCTTGGGGAAAGGGTCCTGAAACAGCTCAGGCCACCACCCTGGCAGCTGCCCTGCACTAATGCTTTGCTCTGTTCTCAGTTAACCAGCAAAATAAGAAAAAATGAGAAAAAAGGAAAAATAAAAAACCTTCCATCTTTTTTCCTCCTCTTTCTGTGCGAGTTAACCCCAGCAGCTCCCATGGCAATGCAAGTGCTCACCCCACAGCAGAGGCACGAGCAAGCAGGCAGCAGGGACAACATCCTGCTGCCTCCAGCAGCTGGGGACTTCTGCTGGCTCCAAAACAGGAGCAAAAGGCTTTGGCTGGAGCAAAAGGCCAGCCCAGCCCTCCCCGGGGCAGAGGGAGACCAGAGGCTGAGATCACACCCCCAGGCAGGCAGAGCACACAAGCAGCCCCACACCATGTCTGCCCTAACGAGCAGCATCCCATCAAGGTGGGCTAATTCAGCTGCTCACCACCAGCCAAGCACACGCCGAATTTCGGGCTGGGAAGGACAGACACTGCTGCTGCCCTGGGATCACACGAGGAGGGGACGAGCGCTGCGCAAAGCTCCCTGGTGGAACAGAGCTGTGTGGAGGACTAGTCATTGTACCTAGTGACTGTAACCAGCTCTGCCCTGTTTCCATGGCGATCTGGAAAATGTTTTATTGCAAGCATTTGCTGCAGGATCACACCATAAGCCAGGCTACAGTGCTGGACAAGACTCGAGCCACGGTGCACAGATTAAGCGCGCAGATATTCCCTGCCAGGCGTGTCCGAGGCAGCACACAGCACAAACACCCATCTTCCTTTCCTCTGGGGGCATTACCTTTCCGTTGTCTTCCAACGACGAGTTTTGAAAAAGAAAATAAACCCCAAAGAAAAACACAAGTCCTTCAAAGGTGCCCAGAAAGGTCCAGTAGAGGAAGGGCCTCCACTGCAGCATTGCATTGTCCGACACCTTCCTGCCAAGAGATGGAGCAACAAGATCATCACCACCACCTTTAGGATGTGCTGCAAAACCCCTCACAGGCAGGGGACTGGGGGGCTTTGGAGCAAGCCCTTGCAGTAGGAGGCAAGGGGGGAAACCACAAAAATACCTTCCAGGACATAAAGAACACTTCTAATATGCAACTGCTGATCGTGAGAAATCACAAGAGGCTCAGCATAGGAATTGTTTTGTCTTTCTCCTCTAGGTAAATTGGATGGGAAAAGCACAAAGTGAACAGAGGCAATGCTGTCCTGAACCTCTCCTGCAGCCCCTGAGCTGCCCGGGGTATCTGACATTATCTGGTGAATTTTAAAAGCAGGGTAAGGCTAAAGAGCAGCTGTATGGGATGCATGAAATCTGTGGTGTGCTTCCCTCTTTTTGTTGAATGCACAAAAGTCCTTTTTTGAGAAAAGCTCTGCAAGTCCTGTTCCCTGGTGTTTTTCTGCACAGGCTGAAAATAACCTCCTGAATCGTATGGTGGGTGTTTTTATCACAGGGGTTGTAGCAGGAGACTCTTGGCTGAATACAGGATGAGATCTGGCATGGAGGCAGCAGCAGCAGCAAATGGATGGGCTATGAGCAAAGCTCTGCAGGGACCACACACAGACCTGGGGAGCAGAGGGTGGCTATCAGGGCAGGAGGGAGTTAAAAACAGTTCCCTGCATCATTATCTTCTCCAATTGCTTTCTGTACAGTCCCCACCTTTTGTGCACTATTCTCCTTAACTCCTAAAGCAACACATCCATTTTCAGCAAGATGCACTTTGCAGACCTGTGCAGTGCTGGGCTCCTGTAACTGCAGTTTCTGAAATGAGATCCTACTGAAACCTACACACAACGATGCTGTGACCATGCTCTAACACAGCACAACTTGGGTCTGAGAAACAAGGACAGAGCAGACTGGAAGTGTGGGGTATTGCAAGGAGAGAAAATACAAGCAGCTTCCTCCCTGCGAGCTCTGTTTTGCATTCCCATTTCTGTCCTGCAGTGCTGGTGGTAAACAGGCTTTTTCCAGGCTCAGGATCTGCACTGCAGCAGCTCAGCACTTCCTCCAGCAGCAGCGCAGCGGGCGCTCTGCATCCAGCAGCACAGGCACAGCCATGAATATGCAAACTGAGCTCTTTCCCCTCAACACACAGGCCCCAGAGATCAGAGAGCCCACCAGGGGAAGGCACAGGGGCCTGCTGCTATTGCTCTGTCGCACAATATTCAATTACCAAGCTATTTAAAATCCAGATGGTGGCATTTTGACACAGAGTGAAGGAATATAGAGCCCTAATCAATCACGGCCCTGAGTGTTTACTTCAAAACCACCCAAGCCCCTTCCCAGCCTTACAGCTCTTGTTGCATTCACTGCTTTTTCTATACCTAAGGCAACGTTCACACAGCATTTTAGGCACCTGATAACTCCCTTTGCTGTCTCTGCACAGACATCACTCTTGGCTTGAGCACAGCCGTGCCACACGCAGCTCCTCCACTGCTGAGGAGCATCACACCCCAGTGACAGGGCTGGCACTGGCCAAAGCAGCCCTGACCTGGCTTCTTCCACAGGGCTGAGCTGACTGCCAGGCTGGGGAAATAGCAACAGGGATGCACGGAGAGGGGTTTCCTCCAAAAAAACCTCTTCCTTAGTCTTTGCTGAAGGGCTGCCCCAAGCACGCGTGTGGGCAGGGCTGGGAGGAAGATGGAAAGCTTCTCTGTTTCTGTGCAAGATTGGAGCCTCTCCCTGCTGCAACCAAGGAGCAAAAACAACAAGCAAAGCAGAGGGAGACAGTCTGAGCTGTCCTTTCCCTGGGCAACATGGCAGAAAACAGTGTGTGGATCGATGAGCAGAGCTCCCTGGGCTCTGATAAGGGGACCTGGCCTGGGGAGGGGAAGCCTGGGGGAACACATCCATTTAGACAAGCTGAGAAACCATCTGCCTGAGCTGGGCTTCAGAACCATTCATCTTTCTGAAAATGAATGGATCTCTTTTGCTCCTGAGAGCTACCTCTCCCCTCCCTGCATTACATGCTCCATCACGTGCCTGGCTCAAAGGTAACGTGAATGAATGGTCTGGCCACGCTCACAGCTCCATTCTTCTTTTGGATGAATTCCACCTACAGTTTACCTTTCACAGAGATACAGCAGTGCAGTTTGCTAGACCAGAGACTGTCAGAGAGCATAAACAAGCAGCTACAGGCAGTAAACACAAGGCTGCTCAGCTTGAATGCAGGAACAGCTGAGCCAGGAGGGACAGAAATGGCTTTTTCTGCACTTTGTGGTGCTCCCATCCCTGACCCAGGACAGGGACACCTGCTTACACTCCTCCAAGAGAACTGAAACCATGGCTGAGAGGGCTGTGCAGAGGTGCAGCCAGCCCAGCACTACTCACATGTAGAGCTGGGGGTCCGAGGTCAGCGTGTCGATGCTGATGTGCTGCTCCAGCAGGCTGTAAGCCAGGATAGGCAGCGATGTGAAGCAGATGTTGTACATGGTCAGGTAAGCAGCATCATACAGTGGCTTAGAAGAGGAAGAAAGGGTTAAATGAGACAGACAGGAAAAGGCCTCTCCACAAAGAAATTAAACCATCAATTTCCAGCTCCCACATACCCTACAGATGCATCCCTTTGTCACCCAGCACAGCTTCACTGCAAGGGAGCTGTGCTCCGTGCAGTGCAAGGGGAACAAGGCACCTGCAGGCTGCATGCCCAGGAACTTGGCCCCCCTGACAGGAAGTTTTGTAACTGGCTGGTCTCATCTCCAGCTTATCCCCCAGAAAAACATGACTGAACAGCCCTTATCACAGCTTTCCTCTTGCTGCTCTTGTGCTGCCGTTTCTATTAATACATCTGATGCCTCCTGTGGCTCTCTGAAGACTAGACTGTTTCAGAAGAACTATAGCTTCTTTTCTTAAAAAAAAGGCAACTGTTTCTGCCAAAACAAGCAGAGAATTCTCTCTCACCATTTACTCTTCCTGTTACTTTTGAGCCCAAATAGACACAAAAGCCCCTTAAGCTGACACAAAGGCCAAAGCTCTTGTCTCCAAGCACACGAACCCACTCACCACATGGATCTGCCCCTCTGATGCTTACTTGGATTAAACAAAGCTCTGGTAACACTCATTGTGTGTCTTTTTTTAAAAGACAAAAGAATGAACTGTTCTTCCTTCTGAGTGACATTTTTAATGCAGTGAAATGCAGCAGAAGACAAGATCAGGAAACCATTCAAAATTTGTTCTTGTAAGAAAAGCAGAACTAGCAAAATCAGGTGCTGACAAACCAGCTAAACCCTTCTCTCACTACTTCAGGAAGGTGTCCACCTGTGTTTACAGCTGGTGGATGGGAAAGGAAAGAAAGCAGATTGCTTTCTTTTCAGTTATGGGCTCAAAATATTATGTTCCAGATATGGTGCTGAGCAACAAGGTCAGCTCCTACTGTCCTCTAGAGCAAGGTGGTGAAGAGACAGGATGCCAAAAGCCAAATCTCTGCTAGGAGGCCTCATTCTGCCACTTGCTTTTTACCTTGCCTTTATAGACAAATTACTGGGAGTTACCTGCTGCGAGAATCCACAAAAGAACTGGTATAAAAACTGTGGTAAAATGAAGCAAAGGTTCTAGGAAAACAAAAGACAAATGGTCAGCAGGGAGGCACTTGACTTCTCAGTCTAAACCCAAGCAGTTTTTCCTGTTATCAGACATTAGTGTCTGACATTACAACATCAGACAAAGGTAAGGCACTTGTTCAATCAAGCACAAAACCAATCCAGTGAGCAATTACTATCTGCAGGAGACACCATGAGAATGCTCACATTCCCCTGGAAGCACTGTTTTCCATGGACAGGCACATGGCAGACACAGCCTGTCCCAGGGAAGGAAAACAGAGCTACAGAATACCCCCCACATTTTTTTTCCTGTTTATTATTTTATTCTATTGCCAAATAAATGCACAGGATAAACAAAGGACCCAGCTGCACACTGCTCCTTACCTTATAGAAGAAATACTGTACAAGGTGTGCTATTCTCACATAATATAAATGCCCATGTGCTAGTAGCAGTTTTCTTAAATGTTTAAACTTTGGCACAGCGTAGTCGCTGTTCCTGGAGGCCTGGCGTCCTTCTTTGCCTTTTATCCCTGGAGACAGAAGCATGGCAAGGGGTTAATCCCAAAGGGGCTGGAACCTGGATGCTGCCCACCGGGTTTGCTCACATCACTCAGTGGCTCAAGGCATGACAAAGGCTGAGTTTCCCTCCTGAGTGCCCCAGGAGAACAAACATCAATACTTTCTGGGTGCTTTTGGCTCCACAACACTCAGACCTGCCTCTGGAGTTTTTAAGCTATATTTAGGCTGCTCTGTGATTTCCTGTGTAAGAGTGTGGTGAAGGCTAACCTGATGAAAGATAAGGAATTGGCTCCCCGTGGGCTGGCCTGCATCTCACACAGCTCAGTTATTCCCCTGCAGCTGCTCAGCCTCCTGAGACATCCCCACAGGGCTGTTTTGTTCACAAAAGCCACATCCAGATGGACTGCACTGGATTCCCTTCATCAGAGGGCACCGCAGCACTTCCAACAGCCCCAAATGAAGAACGTGCCCCTTCCCTTCCACTGACCCTGCATTACAGGAGGCTCCCACATTTCAGACCCAGTGTGCAGCCAGGAGGAGTCTCCAGCCTGCTCCAGTCCTAAGGACAGTGCAGCTGCAGGGCAGGTGTGCTGCTGCAGGCACGACACACCTGGGCATCAGCCCCAGCACACACGTGAGTGTCCCTGTGCTGAGCTCCTGCCACCAGGCACTGAAGCCTGACTCTGTCACTGCACTGCCCCTAACCTCCCATCTGTTTGCTGCTCGTGCCCCTTTTTTTCCTGAGCCCCAAGCAATCCTTACCAGCACTACTTTGGTCACAGTTTTGGAACAATCTGCAGTGTATCACTGACAGAGAACGGTGCTAGCACAGGTGAGTAGTAGATGATGATCTCATCTCTCTCTTCCACAATGGGGATGGTAAAACTCTGCACAGGCTGCCCAGGGAGGCTGTGGGTGCCCCATTCCTGGGAACATTCAAGGTCAGGCTGTTCACAGCTCTGAGGAACTTGATGGAGCTGAAGAGCTCCCTGCTCACTGCAGGGGTTGGACCCTTTAAAGGCCCCTTCCAACCCACACTACTCCATGATTCTACGACCTCAAGCATGAATCTGGAGTTAAACTCTGCCTCCAAAGAAAGCAAGAACAGACTTCCCACACTTTTCAGTGGGATTGGTTTAGCCACGTGCAATCAGAAGCACCAACTGCACCTCAGTAGTGAACCCCAGCCAGAGCAGACAGGTCTGGGCTGTGAGATGGGTGTTTCAGGGACTCTCACCTATTCCAACATGTGCTTCCAAAATCATACTGACATCATTTGCACCATCCCCTATCGAGAGGGTTATCGGGCTTCCTTTTGTGTTCTTCACCATTCGCACAATCTAAAAGATTTAAAAAGAGGACAGCAGCAGAGCCCAAAATTCAGTTAAAAAGCCTCCAGAGACCTTCCCACTGCTCCCCCCAGGACAGGCAATCAGGCTTTTACAGCAGCAATAAAACACCTGGAGAGCTGAGGTTAATAAAAGCCCTCTTTACTTGCTTTGCAGTCACAACCAGAGCAAAAGCCCAGTCCAGCAGTGCAGGGCTGAAGGACAGTGTTTAAAAACAAACCCCAGCAGCAACATCCTGCTCTTCCCTTCTGCCAGACCCTGTTCTCCCAAAGGTGGGTTCTCTCACGCATCTCAGGGTGCAGAAACACAGCACTTATCAGGCTGGGACATCATCTGCTGGAGTGAGGAAGTCACGGACTCCACTTGACAAATTTGGAAAGGAAAACCAAAAAAAGAGCAAACTGGGAGGTTCTGTTTATTTCTAATTGGCCTGGGTTTATGGGTTCCTGCCAGCATATTAAACAAAGGGTTTGCATTCAGATTTGAAAGAATGGTGTGCTTTCATCATGCCCTGAAGCTCAGATGAGGCTTACACACAGCCTGGAGAAGTCCTGCTTGATGAGGATGCTGAGGTGAAGTCCCAGCTGATGAGCTCAGCGTGTGTCACATCAGGCAGGGCTCGGGCAGGGAGGGGTAAATACCTGTGCTTTCTGCAGAGGAGCCATCCGGCAGCAGAGGACTGCAGTGCACTTCAAGCAGATCTGCAGGAAGATGCTTTTGTAATTGCTAGAGCCAGAGTCCTGAGAGGGGTTGAGTATCAGCGACAGCGTCGAGCCGTCTATGATCAGTCCATACTCCTGACTCAACGTCCAGCTTCTGGGCACAACAAGGAACACGTTTCACACTTAACCAGACTAAGTCAGCCTAGCTGCTAGTATCATCTCAGTGAAAAAAAAAATGGCTTTGGGTAAATCTTCTTCCCATCCATTTTTCGGGGCTTAGCAATTTTAAAAAGCTTAGACTTAGCACGTGCCCTTCACTAAAGGAACAGTGCAATAAAGTTCAAAGCCAGCCAATACCAGAGATGATGAGCTAAGCAAAGGAACCACTCGCAGTGTCTGCAAGTAACCGGTCCCCAGGGCCACAGCACGGTCCTGCTTCTCCCCCAGATCTGCACCTGAAGCGTGCAAGGCTGGGTCCTCTGGCTCACTCACCTCTTCAGGCCTCCCCGGTTTTTGGGAATGTCCTGAATGAGCTTTTTGTGGTACTCCAGCAGCAGCTCATGGAGCCGATCCTCCTTCCTTTCACTCTCGCCCACCGTTCTCGCCGTCAGCTCCAGCAGCTCCGTGCTGGTCTGGAAGAGCCTGCAGGCGTAGCAGGTGGATTTGGCAGTTTCCATCTTGTCTCCTGTCAGCACCCAAACCTTCATGCCAGCTGCGTGCAGGGCTTCGATGGTCTCTGCCAGCTGCTCCTGCAGCCTGCGAGCAGAAGCAAAGCATCACTGCACCTCATCCACACAGCCCTGAGTCTGATTCTGCAGGTAAAAACACCCGCTCAAGGGAAGCTCACTGGCTTTTCCCATGCTGGGGAGACCACTGCCACAGGAATAAGGATTACAAGTCAGCAATACCAAAGTTCTATTTGCAGACAAAAAGAGAAATCACTGCTTTATACTCCTGACTCTTAGAGGCCTCACAGTAAGAGTTTAATTTACACTTGCAGTTACTATAACTGAATGTGGAATTGAATTTGTTTTGATGTGCAAATTAATGCTGTGTGCTTAATTCACTCTCCAGAAGTGCAAGTATTTCGGTAGTTTCATTAATAAATCCCAATTCCTACTACACCAGCCAATTTAAGCAACTAGGGCACTGTGAAATGGGTTGTGCCATGGTGTCATTAATTGCCCTGGACACTGCCAGCATCTGCCTGGCTGCTCAGCTCCACCACGGTGAGTCCAGGCCACAAGTTCACATCACAGAGAAACCACAGGCACCACAGTGCTGCTGGTGGAGTCACCTCCTTACCTGTCTTCTACAGCAGTAGCCCCAATCAGGTGCATGTCTGCTTCTGTGTCGTCAAAAACCTTGGCCATCTTCTCCTCCCTGTCCTGCAGAGCCATCTTGGCTTCATTGAGCTGTCTGTCAATTTTGTCATACTCCTTCTCAGTCAGTTCTTTGAAGGCCACACAGAGCGTTCGGTAGCCATCCTGGCAGTGGCAGGGAAAGAAAACAAAGTGGACAAACGCCCTAAATCCAGAATTTTTACAGCTCCTCACTTTAGGGTTGGTGCTTTTGTCTGTCATCAGTGCTTCTGGCAGCACTGGCCCTGAGGGCAAGGATTACTTGCTGGCTTGTGTCAAAAGAGCAATTTTCTGTGTTTACACTGAGTAATCGTGGTGCTGCTTATGATGTGCACAAAGAAACCAAGAGAAGGAGCAGGGCTGGGAGCATGCAGCCAGCAGGGAGAGCAGGACTGGGAGCCACCACGACTGGGACCAGGCTGCTGATGTTGCTTCTATTTTTAACTTGCCTGGGAGATGCTTGGACACAGCTGTGATGGAGACCATATAAGTATATCAAATAAAGGTGGAAGCCAACCAAACAGAAAAGGAAAGAAGCCTGGCATCAAAACAATGTGAAGTGACACTCAGGTTTTCAACACTTCTCTCCAAAGCAAGGTCACATCCCTGTTTTTGGAATAAGGCTTTCCTGACCCCAGGAGCCAGCCAAATTCCATCTGTGTGCTCACCATAGCATTGCGGTCCACGTGGACTTTTGTTTGTTGGATTTCTTCTTGCTGCACCCTTGGAAAAATAGAGGAGTCTGCTCCCTTACAGAAGAGAAGCAACTTTCCTAAAAGCAAATTATAAATCATTTATAGCACTCAGAAGCTGCAGAAAGAGTTAACAATGCCCACAGCAAGCAAGTGATGCAGAGGGAGGAAGTCTGGGAGGACTAAAGAGGGAACTGCTAGAAACCCAAGTGCCTACCAAAAATGGCCTTTGACCAGCCTGTGAAACACCTCAGGTTGAGACTTTGGGTGCCCCTGCTTCCCTCTGAGCAACTTTTCTGCCACAGGCTGGGCATTGTACCTGTAAGCCTTGGCAATCTTTCCAGGGAGGGCAAAACCAGCATCCCAAACCTTACAGGACTGACACTTGAGAAGGATGGTGACCTCTGAATTGTTGTCTTTTATTCCCATGAAACCCCATCCCACCCAGGGGACTTTCTCACATGTCTCCCTGTACTTGCTCCAGCCTGCAACAAGGCAGGCAGGGAGCTCTCCCTCCATGGGTCACTGTTCTCATTCTCTGATCTGCTCTTGGTTCCAAAAAGCTGCCATGAAAGAAAATTAACTCTACAGATACCAGTCCCAGTACAGAATTTAGTCAGCCCAGCCTAGAAAAACCTAACAGCTCAGCTTGCTGGGTGACAGGAGCAAGGAGGAGGTGTTTGACAGCTTGCACACAGGTAGGAGAGCCCTCAGAAGCACTTTGCCTGTACCTGTGGTGGTTCTCACAATGACACTCATACGGCGCCGGACAGGGTCGAAGTTCAACACGTGGAGAAGCTGGTACCTTTAGAGCAAGAGAAAAAAGCTTTGGCTCAGTAAAGGAAAAATAGAAAAATAACTATTTGAGACAGAAAATCACTAACAATGAGCTGCAGAAATCAATACACCCTGCAAGTGGCTTAAGCCACCTGGGAATGAATTTTACAGCTACTGCATAAGAAAATGGAGGGAAAAAAACCCAGATTCCAGTAGTCCTGTGGTGCTCTGAGCATGGGACTGAGGGTGTGGGTACCCACCAGTGCACTGAGCCCCCAGGCTGGGCAGGGGCTCAGCAGGAAGTGGGGCACCACGTTCCACAAGCAGTAACACTGAGTCTCCCACATAAATAAGAAGTTTCTTCATGAAGGAAGTAAGAAGTGAAACTGGCTTGTGAAGGCAAGTTTTCAGGGAGAGCTGGGATTGGGTCAGTGACTCACAGATGTCCACCAAGCTGTGAGCACAGGGTAAAATCTATTTTCAGTTTGGGAAGGGAAGGAGAGGTTACAGGGAATGGAGCCGTGTCACGAGTTCAGGCTCACAGTGTCCTGCTGTGAGCCCCAGCCATGGCCCGTAAGGTCAGCAGCCACCTCGTGGATCCCAGGAGCCACCTGCACAACCTGGTGCAGATGAAGCATACATACAAAGGACTGCAGGCTCTTCAGGGACCTGAATTTGGACATCAGAAAAGCACCCGTGGATTTTTGCAAGCGACTCTTTTCGCCCACACCTTGATGTGCTGTGCTTTGTAAATGGGACAGGGGTTTTAGGGCAGGTCAGCAGGGTCTGACTGCCCCCAGGGAACAGCTTTGACCTTGCCAGGTTGACCAAACCCGATTAGGCTGGGTGGGAGTGGTGCAGAAGAGCAGCCCTGTTCCTCAGCAGCCCCAGCAGCACTTACATCTCAGTTTCATTCTTTTGGTTTCGTATTTTCATGAAATTGTTTTCAAGTCCTAGAAAAGTGAAACCATACCTGTCAATAAACAAAAGGACAGAAGAGCATTGAAAACACCCGTTGGCACATGTTACACATAACGACGTTCTCGTTTCACCTTCTGCACTGCAGAGCAGAGCTCGGTGAGCCCGGGCTAAGGAGCACGGCTGGATGCTTGTTTGCTCCATGCAGAGCCTGCTATGATGTCCTGGCACTGCTCCCATCCCCTGGAGAGCCTGGGCACTGGAGCACACAGACACAGAGAGCCTCTGGACATGGTCCACTGGCTCTCTGGCAGCTTTACAAGCCATGAGCAAGTGTACACAGCTGCAGCAGCCTCCATCTAAACCTAGGGGCTGGCAAGAGCATAGAATCACTGAGTGGTTTGGGCTGGAGAGATCATTTAATCCCAAACCCATGGGCAGGGACACCTTTCACCAGGCTGCTCAAAGCCCCCCCAGCCTGCCCTTGAGCATCTCTGGCAGGATTCAAATGTGGGGTTGACAGAAGTAACCATCCCATTATTTTGCCACTGCATGGCGAGGAAAAGACTTCACTGCAATATGCACATGGTAACTGTTCCTAAGCACAAGGCCACGTGGGCTCCAGCAAAGAAGCCACACCTGGGCACTGCAGCACCTTGGGGCTGCTCTCAGTGCATGCAAACCATGGTCTCCCAGGGAGCTGCTCAGGGAGATCCTTTACAGAGCATCCCTTTAACAGAGAGCTCATTTAAACCCACAGGCTCACAGCACTGCAGCTCAGGTTCAGCAGAGAGACCGTGGAAAGGGATCTATCAGCTTCAGATCACCCTCACCTCCCTCCTCCCCGCCAGAGAGAGGGAATTAAAAAGCCAACATCCTTCACATCCTTACTTTTCTGCGCCTTTCACCAAAGCGATTTCATCTGGGGAAGAGGAGATATAGGTGTATTTGCGTTCTGGGTGTGCCACCAGCCCATCCACCTGGTCTGCCTCCTTGATCTGAACCGTGTGGCACAGGCACAGGGCTCTCAGGAACAGCTCCTCACGGCTCTGGGCAGGAGGGAGGGAGGGCTCGTTACCAGCTGCACGCCACACGCAGCCAGGAGCTGGCCACGCAGCCCTCACAGCCATCAGCAGGCACATCTCTTACCTTTTCAGCTCTGCCATAGTATTTGAGGGGCCCATCAGTCTGGGAGAAGCCATCCACCTCTGCAGTGCAGTCCCTGTACTTGTGCCCGTCGATGCAGCACTCGATGAACTCCATGCTGTTCTCGGTCAGCGTGCCCGTTTTGTCCGTGAACACGTACTCCACCTGCAAGCACGGGCAGCTGCCACAGGGGCTGGGCAAGGGGCCCCCAGAAACAGAGCCTGGGGCGTCCCAGTGCAGCTGTGCCAGTGCTGGAGGGTACCTGGCCATCCTAACCCGACTGCAAAACACCCGCAGGTGCCCCACTGCATCACCCTGTGCTTCTGCTACTTTGCTCCTTTGTTTTTCAGCCTGCTGCAGAGGTGGCAGGAGGCAGCTTCTGAAGACCTAAAATCTGTCTCCAGGCTCTTCACTCTCCCCTCATTCACTTTCTTGGGTCCTTTGCTATAGCCCTAGTGCTTACAGAACTGCTGCTGCAGGTCTGCTGCCTCCTTTGGGGATTTTCGTCTTGGAGCTGCATTTCCATCGGCTAATTGCTACTCCAAGTGTATTTTTACTATTGTTTTTAAAGCAAAACCAAAAGCAGGAGGCACTACACATGCCCTGCACTCATCTCTCCCACTGCAGAGCAGACAGGGAAGCCTGAGGTGTCTGGGTGCCCCAGCGAGGCAGCAGCAGCACAGCTGCACGTGCTCTGCACGCCCAGGGAACGACTGGGCAGACATTTTTCACTAATCCTCAAAGAGGCAGAGGGTTTTTAATTTTTAATTGAAGCAGTGAAAGCAAAGCACCCTGACACGCGGAGCGCCGCGCCTGATATTCCCCAAAATGGAAACAATTGGCGTGACCCAATTGCTGCTCTCTCATGCACTATTTATAGCCTTATCTGGCTGGCAGAGCGAGTGGAATCACATCAAATGGAAAGTGCCACCGCAGCTCTGGGTGAAGCTCTGGCCCCAGGGGACCGCCAGGGATTGCCACAGCAAGGGCTCCTGGCAGGGAGGGCACGTTCAGCCACATCCTCATCCTGACAGGTGCACACCCAGCACGTTCTGACCTGCCCCAGCTCCTCGTTCAGGTCCGAGGTGTTCACCAGTGCTCCCTCTTGTATTTCCTCATCAAACATCTCCTTGTCCCAGGAGATGAAGAAGGAGCCCAGGAACTTCTGCATCTCCACTGTAACGTACATGGAGACGGGGATAATGAAATTGAAGAGGACCATGAACGACAGGAAGTCTGTGAACATCCGCAGCACCTGCGAAGGAAAGAGGAGAAGGTGCAGCCTGTGGCTGTCAGGACACAGGGGCAGTTTGCAGAAACACCTCAGGGAATCTAGACAGCTTCTCAGAAAAGGTTAAATAGGAAAAAACATCATGGAAATGAATACAGCTGAGATACAGGGCTAAATCCCATTTTCCTTTGGCACAGAAAATCCCACTGTCTTCTGCAGAGCTACCAGGTACACATCTCACTGCTTCACAGTGACCAAAACAATGTTTCATAAGCATATTCCCCTCAAGAATATACTGCTAACATGCTCATGCCAACCCCAAATAACCAGAAAAAAGGAGCAGGTGGCTTGAGACCAGTCAAGCTGTGGCAAGGGTACCAGTGGTGCAGTGACATCCCTGTACACAACCCATCAACTCCATAACCCATCCAGTGAGGATCCCTACACACACTTGCACTCACTCAGGCTTGACTGCCCACGTCTGGGCAAGTTTAACAAGCTGGCTGACATGGCCTCAATTTAGGCTTACCTATTCAAAGCTGAAAGATATCTTGAGTTCAGATAAGGACCCAGGTTACATCAGCTGCATTTCTACATTATACAGTATTTACTCATGCTTTGCCCCTGCTCCACACAAACCTCACTGTGCACAAGCATGAGAGAGGCACAAAAGAAACACAAACAGCAGGAGAGACCAAAGGAAACAACAGCACTTTCTGTGAGCAAACAGGACTCCCAGGGCTGGCAGCAGGCACTATCAGATTAAACTAAACAGCCAGAGTGAGTAAAGCTGGAGGAGGTGCTGAAATACAAATCCACTTACCTTGAACGTGTCTCTCTCTTTTTTAGTCTTTTCGTTGTACCAAGGCTCATCATTAAATGGATTACTCTGCCAGACATATTTCAGAGTGGTGCACACAGTGGCCTTGCCCAGTAAGATGCACAAATACACTATCAAGAAAGCGTTGATGGATCTGAAAAACAGGTTTCTTTTTTAAGTTCTTGCAGCTATTTTTATAGAGAAAATCATGTAAACAGGCAGGAACAAGACTTCCTTACTTTTAAGAAGGGAATTACAGAACGAGTGCTTTTGACACTGCTGATATTCAGTGTCAGGTTCATATATTTAAACATTTCTTAATTTTGTTTTTAAACAAAAAAGCTACTAAATGATGCTGCTTCTAGCAAGACATGCTTTATCAAATACCCAGATTTTTCTGTGCAATCAGAGAGCATCTGAAGCAAAAGGCAGCAGATTAGGGGATTACTTCTGTACAAGCCATCCATTAAAAACAAACCCAAACCCAACGGGTTTTACCGGGGTTTTTTTTTTTTTTTGGACGTAAAATACTCACTTTTCTACTGCAGACCGTTTCTGAGATTTCCCTTGGTAGTTCAGAGCCATTTTTGTTTCCATGCCAGTATAGACTGCAACTCCTGCAGGGTATCAAAGCAGGGCTCATGAGGGACGGGCAGCCCACAGGGAGCCAGCAGGCACCAGTGTTTACATCCAGCTCCAGTCCCAGCTGAGGAGCAGGCGTTCCCCAAGGACTGCTCAACTCCCCAGACCCCTGAGGCTGCCAAGTAATGCCACTGCTGTGTCCCAGAGCACGAGCAGGAGCCCGTGGATCACGCACAGTCAGGAAAAGTCTCCCACCAGAGCCCTCTCCCTGCGCCAGCAGCGCCTGGTGCGCTCCCAGCAGAGGATCAGAGCTCCTGCTCATCGTGTCTCAGGCAAAAGGAAAAGCTTGCTCTGCTGTACTGACACACCTGGGCAGCCCTGCAGACAGAGCCAGTGCCTCCGAATTTCACCCTGGCCACTCTGCATGAAAACTGCAGCTGGGCAGCCCAGGTAGACAGGCTGTAGAGAAGTACGTTCCCTCTCCAGATTTAGCAGTGAGCATCTACATTCGTCATTACTTATCAGAACTATTTCAATAAACAAACAAAAACAACTTCACCATAAATCTTCTTGGTATTTTTGAGGGTAGCACCTTTCAACAACAGGTTTTCAGGACCCAAAGACCTAAACATAAAAGAAATTACAACATTACATCACTCAAAGAACATTCAAACTACTTTATAAATTAGAATTAGAATAGAAAGATAAACAAAGTTTCCTTATGTCTGATTACATGATTTGTATGTTAAACTGGGGCCTTACTTGAGTTTGTTTTTCTCTTTATATAATTACATTTCCATTTCATCTTACAAATACTATCCCCAATGCAAGATTCCACTCTTACTGGGGGATTTTCAGTAAGGCTTTTGAGGAATAACTGCAAAATGCTCAGACCCAGTATGTTCCAGTACTCATATAAAACTGCAGTGTTAAAATCATCAGAAGCCTGTCCATTCCAGCCCAGTCCATCAATGGCACCATCAAAGCTGACAGCCCCATTTGTGTTTTTATTTCTCTCTGGAACCCCCAGTGAGCCCCTGCTGCTCCCAGGGTATGAACAGACCCACCAGAGCACAAAACCCATCCAACACGCTCTGGTGAGAGCCAGCTGTTGTGCATGGCTTATGAACATCACCTGCTCATCCTTCCCGTGGAACACTCTGATGTTTGAGTTTTTGCTTACCTTCCAATGACAATATTTTGTCATTGCCTGGTAAGTTTGTGCCCCATCAGCAGGGCAGGCCATTACCAGGTGGTCTTGCACTGCCTCCCCAAAAGGGGCTCAAAACAAATCACAGGATGGCAGAAGGGAAGCCTCCTTTTAGAATGAAATCTTTGGAGTGGTTAAAGAAAAAAAAAATAATCCCAAATGATGGCAGGACAAGCTCAGATCTCTGAAATTCTCTGTAGATGCCCAGCCCCTCTGAGGAGGGCCAACAGGCAGCTGCAGGACCAACCTGGCTACAGGCTCTTGGTTACTCCCATAGATGATAATTCTTCCAACAAATCTGTGACAAAAATATGAGAAACTTGTGTTACAAACACATTCTACTACAAAGGTAACAAAGAAAAGTCATTGACAGGACATGGAAGCAAACCCAGAAACAAGTGAATTTGAGAGTTTAATGTTTCAGAGGGGTGGCTGTGCTCAGGACAGAGGGAAGCCACACACTCCTCATGCTCAGGGGTGCCCGTGTGCTTACACAGCCCAGCACATCCCATTACAGACTGCAGCACACCCCAGAAAACCTCCCTCAAGGGATCTAACCACAGACCTCTTACTCCTGGAAGTCATTCAGCCCAGTGCATCTCACTGGGAAGGTGAGAGTGGCCCAAAAATGGGTACACGGACCATTACTGCTGCTGAGCCGACAAAAACCACGAGAACTGTTGCACAGGGGAGGCTTTTCTGCAAAGACACTGAGCTTTGAAGACTCTGCTGTGCTCATACAGAGGAGGCCCAGTAGCTTATCAGTGCCTCGAGACACCTGTTGGTCTCTGGCACAAAGAAGATGGCCTTTGCTTTGCTGAACTGCAGATCCCCCGGGTGATCCGAGTGCTGAGGCGGCTGCAGGGGGATGCCACCGGGCAGCTGCAGGGCAGGACAGGCAGGGGAGGAGGCAGGAGGGCCAGACTCACTTGTAGAGGTCGGGCTGTGGCTGCTCACACTCGATTGTGGCCGTGAGGGTGTCGATGGCTTCATCGGTGCAGAGCACGGTGGTGTCCCGCACCGCGTAGTGAGTCTGCAGGCACAGCAGCACAGGCAGCGTCAGCCCCATCCCCGGGTTCTGTACCCCACCACTTCAAATGCCACCGTGCACAAGCCTGCCAGCACCAGCAGCTCTCCCGAGGCCTCGCCACGCTCCCGCAGAGCAGCTGAGGCATCTCTCAGAGAAAGAATGAAGTCACTGATGCTCCAGAGAAGCCACAGCAGTGAGCTGGGCGTCTCTCAGTAAGGCATCCACCGAAAGCAGAGCATCCTTGGTTGTTTCCCTGGGGACCTGCCCTGGCTGGGTGGAGGGGAGGCTGCAGGTGGCCCCGTGAGGAAGGGGCTCACCACCTGCCCTGGCTCCTGAAGGTATCTAGACACCAGCTCCAGCACCAGGGACCAGGCAGAGCGCTGGCAGACTCCGAGCTATTTTTAGCAGCTGCTGCTGCAAAGGTTCATCTCTCATAATTAACTGAAAAGCCCACAAAGGATCTGCTCGCTGCCTTTCGGGCTCTATTTATAGGAGCTACTCAGAGCTCCAAGTCACGGCGGGCTGCACGGCAGGCTGCCTCAATCCATCTTCATAAACAAATTCATTAAAACGCTTCCTCCGCTCCTGACGTGCGCAGCCCTTCCCTGCACTTACACACGCTGCAGCCATGGCTCCAGAAATCCCCTCCTCCGTGCTGCTTTGCTAACCTGCCTGGCTCCTCCAGCTGAAAACGCTCCAGCAGGCACACGGATCCCCAGTACAGATTGCAGCTTTTGTGAGGCACAAGTCAAAACTGTTCCTGCGGTGCCCAGCAGCAAACCCAGCCCTCGCGTGGGGTTTTGCACCGCTCCCGTCAGCAGAGACACGGTGCAGTTACTGAGTGATACTTCAAAGCCACCTCCCAGTCAATTCCAGGATCTTTACATCCTTTAGTGCATTTAGAAAACACGTGTTCTGTTAGCTAACGTACGGCCAAAGATTTGTGCTTCAAAGACAGAGCCCTGACAAAAATCTCTTTTACGTTTCTATTCCAGTTTCACTCAGGCACCTTTCCCACACCCCAACCTGACGTGCCCCAAATACCAGAAAAATGCCCACCAGGAAGGCAGCAGATACCCCTGCAAGATGAGGTTTGGTGGTAACTCAAATGTGCTTCCCTCACCCCCCTGTTGCAGCAAACCCTGGTTCCTAATGTTAGATCTATTGCCCCAAACAGAGCTGGCTTTTCTGTTCTCTCCCCCTTCACATTAATCTTCACCTCCTCATTAAACAGGAGACAGCTCCCAGTCACCTACAGGAATCCACAAACCAAGAAAAAACCACCACAGTGCTTGAAATAGAAACTCAGCATCGCATCTCCAGGCTCACAAGTTGGTAAGAGCCAAGACTCTGCAAAAGTAATGTGAACTCACGCCTATAACACACCTGACACAAATAAGCAATAGCCTTTTAACACGGTTAGCTATTTTTAGCCTCAAGCCACTTCAAAGCCCCAACTCCTCCTCACTAGAGGAACCAGCACTGTGCCACCAGCTCCCACACAGGTTATCCAGCACCAGCTGACAACCACCCGTCGAGAAGAGCCACAAATCCCAGACAAGCACATCAGATCCACAGTGGCATTCCCACTGACTTCAGAGTGTGCTGGAAAGAATCATGTCATTTTAAAGCATCTTCCAGTCCCACTACTGCAGCTGCTACTATCTGGATATTTATCAAATATACTTATTATATTGTTATAATATTATTGTTATTTTATTATTATATTATGTATTATACTTCTACAAATATTTATCAAACTCAAGTGCAACCAAATGTTCATGTCTTCTGACGTATGTAAGTTCTTTGTTGTTGCTTCTTTCCCTAGCTTAGAGAAGGGGAGATAGAGAAAGAAAATAAACTGAAGATACTCATCCTGAGCAAGACTAGCATTAAGTTTCACTGCTTGCTTCAGGGAAAGAGAGAGAAAATCCCAGAAGCGATGCTTTTCTCACGCTGGTGAAAAACTCCCGCAATGAATCCTAGACGTGCTGCCCCAAAGAGGTCCCTGATGCCACTGGAAACGCCTGGTTAGGTAGCAGGGGTGCTGGCAGGGCCTGGAGAGGAGCTGGAGAGCTGCAGGCACTGCTCCCCTGCCGCAGCAGAGCGGGAAGCACTGACACGATGGCAGCGATAAACAGCAACACAGTCTGGGGCAGCGCCAGCACAAACGGCCCTCGGAGACAGAGCAGAGCACAAAGGGTCCCCCAGAGCCCACTGCTGACACACTGCAAGCAGGCAGGAGCAGGAGCTGCTCAAGAGCACCGGGATGGGCTCTGCAGCATCACCCCCCAGCTCAGCACGGCCCCACGGCGCCGGGCCCGGGGACCCCAGCAGCAGCCCCCAGCAGCAGCCCCCAGCAGCAGCCCCCAGCAGCAGCCCCCAGCAGCAGCCCCCAGCAGCAGCCCCCAGCAGCAGCCCCCAGCAGCAGCCCCCAGCAGCAGCCCCTGACCTTGAAATTGGACTCGCCGTCAAGGCTCGCCGTGGTGACGTAGCAGGTCCCATCAGGGCTGCTGGAGGCCAGAAATATCAAGTCACAGGGGAAGGTCTCATCTGCTTTCACTTCTACTATGTCTCCAACCTAGGAGAAAGGAAACACCCACATGAAAAGTCCTCTCAGTTGTTGTCAGATGAGTATGATTCAGCTTCTCTCAAAGCCTAAGGGGTAAACTGGGGTCCAAGAGGTGCACAGACCCCTGAACATCACTCCACGGCCTGATGGGGCAATCCAGCCCTGCACTGACTCAGAGCACCCACGTGGCACATTCAGTGTTTATTTCTCTGCTAAATCTTGATGGAGCAAGAGGCTGTACTTGCCTGAAGTGCGGTGTGATAAATTAACATCAAAGCTAAGTGTACTTTCCTGGTGTCCTTGGGAGAGAAGGAAATAGAGGACTGCCTGTCCTGGAGAAGTGCAAAATGCTGACAGATCTGTCACCTGTCAGCCCCGGTACAGCTTTTGTGAGACAGCTTTTTCAAAAGAAATCAAAGGCAGCTTCACTCCTTAACTGGGAGCATCTCATCTGAAAGTGAGCAAGCTGGGGCAGTTCTAGCCCAGGACACCCCTCCTCCCCTGCCCTTGTCCCCTCAGCACACAGCTCTGTGTGCCCGTCAGCCTCAGTGAGAACCACGTGCAGGCTCTCAGTTCACAGTTACCTTGATTTTTTCGCTCTCTTTCCGCACTTGCTTTGCATTTTCGACAACAAAGACGTTGCTTTTGTTCACTTCGTTGTCAGCTCTGTGCCTCAACCAGTCCTCGTACCCCTAAGGCACAGACACAGGCAACACAAACTCGTAACAAAGTGAGTAAACTAATGCAAAAGGAGGCGTGAGGATCAGAGGGACACATTAAAACCATGAATAAGGCCACCGTCCTCAGACCTCCTCCATGCCTGACAAAACATCAACCAGAGTAGCTCAGACTGAATCAATTCATTTTAAAAACCTTCATATGCATATTTGACAGATTCAGAACAGACTGAAATAACACAAAAAATAATCTACATGCGGGCCATGCAACGAGCAGCTAAACTACTGAAACACACTTCTATTATTCTCAGCTTTGGTAAGAACAGACTGATAATATGAATAATACACTCAGCAGCCTGCAACTCTTTCCTATGGTAACGCAGGACGAGACTCTTCCTCTTCAGTCTTTACTGGAAGAACAAGCATTGAGATTTGAAGCAGAGAGGTTTTATTCTAGCTCTCCCTTTCCAGCCCCCGTAGATCAAACTTCTTTTTTTATTATTCAATCAGGCAATTTAAAATGGCATGTGTGCCTGTGATGGGAGGCAAAAGGTCTTTTAACACTGCAAGAAGATGAGGACCACATGCTTTCAGGACTAGCTGAGTGGCTGAACAGAACCTGTCCTTTCCACCTACCAACGCGGGAGCAGAGCGTGGGCTGCATTTGGAGCACGTCTCTGCAAGGACTCAGGGAGCGCTTCCAAGAAGAGCAAAAACATTCCCGTAACACCAGACCTACAGCAGAAAGCTTTGCTGACCCTCATGGCCTGCTTTCAGCAGCACAGGGATGCTTTAGTGCCAGAACAGGAGACACCAGCAGCCACACTCACCGTGCAGCCTCTCTTGAGAAGCACCTGTGCCCGCCTCACCCTCTGAGAAGGGTGCACCAAACCTACCAGCACGGGCTGGTGGCTTCTGAGCACATTTAAATACCTGTTTCCCTAGCTGTCTCAAAGAGCATCTCCTCCCCACACCAACACCTGTACCTGTTTGATGGCTGTGACAGTGATGACGAAGAAGAGCGGGAGGCCACTGGTCACCGGGCTGGTGGGGGTGTCCACTATCACCTGCAGGGAGAAAAACATTGCTGAGCCCTGGCTTTTAGGCAGCAGGAGAAACCACAGCTTTGGTTATGGGGGGAAAAGGGGGCTTATCCCACTGAGGGCAGGTCAGAGCCCAGCAGAGGAGAAAGGGAAGGAAGGGCTGGTTATGAAAGGGAGGGCAGCACCAGTCATCTTGAACCACTGACACTGGGAGGCTAAAAATAACACCCACCAGCCCAAATTACCTAGGAAATGTACTGCAGAACAGAACATGAATATTTAAGTAAAACAGAAATCCAGGCTTTGTCTTTAAGCTCTCAAATTTGGAGCTCAGAGCGTGATGCAGGCACCATGGCTGCAGAGGGGCCCTGGGGCAGAGAGCTGGATCCTTCTGAGCTCACTGCAGTGCTCGAGCCACACCAAGTAAAGACCAGTGAAGCCTCCAGGCTGTGGGAAACTGCTGCTCCTTCTGACTGTACCAGGACGTGGCCCAAAGGGTAAGAATGGCAGGACAGGTTCCTAAGTGGCAGGGAGCATTTCCACCTTCCAAACCAATTCACCACAAACTGGTCATTTTTCCTGCTGGTCCTGGAGAGACTGGGAGCACGAGCAGCACGTGAGGGCTCTGATGAAAGGGACAGGGAAAGCTCAGCAGAAGGGCTTTGTGTCCCCACAAAGGGACTTTGTCTCTTGTTTGTGCTTCCCCAGCACGCTCACATAACAGCAGCATTTGGATATTTATTGTTTCAGGCTGCCTGTAAAAGCTGTGTTAAGGACAGGACTCCTCTTATCAGCTACGTGAACATTTTTGACTATGAAATGCTGCAATATTACCCTGCATTCCTGAACCCAGAGAGAAAAGCCAGAAGATTCTGAAGTGGAAGAGACACACCACAAGAAGCAGCCAGATAAATGGCAGATGAGTTAAGCAGCAGGAGGGTAAACCAAGATAAAAACCAAAAATATTTCCAGGTAGACGAAGCCCTGGCTCACTGAAATGGGTGTAAAGTGTTTCCAAGCAGAAAGCCTGGTGGAAACCACACTTTGGAGGAACAGCTCTGAGCCAGGATAGTGCCAAGTGTCACACAGACACTGCACACAGCACATGTGATGGCCACTCACCAGAGCAGTATCACGAAGCTTAGGCCAGTAAGCCAGAAGTTATCTTGTAAAAACTGGACAGGTTTTGGGAATCCAAGAAGAACTTTGGCTTTCTGCTGAGCAGGTCAAAGTGGAGGACCTCCTGCTGCCCAACAAGAGAGTTCCCTGCACTGGACAAGTTATGGTTGTATGTATTTATATTTAAAAAAAAACACAATTCCTGTCCTCACAGATACAGGATTACAGCTAAAGGAGCACAATAGCAGATGAAGTGCCTGGAATAATTCAGATCTGTATTTAGAGTTTGGACTCTCTGCAAAAACCCCGTGGCTGGACACTACTGTTCCCCTTTGTAGCTGGTGAAAAGCTGAGGGACACACGAGCAACAAGCCAGGAGGAAGGCAGACTCCTCTGAAACTATCTTAGGACTTCAACAGCTCAATTTGAATCCACTTAAAAGTGACAAAGTCCTCTTGTTACTTAATAGTTTCTTCTCACGAGATTCCTTAGGACACTAAGGACCACACTCCAGAAGTTATCTCCACTTTCCTCCTCAAAGAGACTCTGCAGATTCCTGAAACAGCTTATTGCCACCAGCTTGGTCTGTCTACAAACACCCTTGGGCTGTGCTCACTCCAGGCCACCCCTTCTGCCCAGAGATTCCCTGCAGATTCCTGTGAGAGCTGCAGCAGAGGAACCAAAGAAATTTGTATCTGTTTGTGTGCAGCGTGTTTTACGTTTAATGCACGTCCTTTGTCCTACAAAGAGCTGGATCTGCAGTCAGAGAAGCAGAAGTTTTGATAAAGTGTTTCACAACAGGTAGGGCAAGTCCTCGAGCCCTGTGGCACTTCACTCCTCATGCAGCAGTCAGGGGGGACAACCCCATTAACTTGCAGAAATTCAAATGTAAGCACAAACATTCAAGACAGAGGTGGCATTTTTCAAGGTATAACCCTTGGCATTCAAAATGAATGGAGAGGCCCCGAGTGCCTTTCTAAGGCAAGTGATGTCTCAGAATGACAAGCACCTGGGGACAGGGGGCTGCTCTGTCCAGCAGCCAGGGGATCAGTGCTGCCAGGCTGGGCTCTGCTCACTTGGGTGTGTTTGTTCTCTAACTGACCACAAGGGCTGCTTCCTGATTTCAGAGGTGCTCACAGAATAAAGACTAGGAAGAACAGCCAGGCTCTTCTCTCACCTGCACAGAGCTGTGCCTAAAACGGGCAAGCAGCTAGACAAACCCAGTTTGGAGCTATCATCAGGAATATTCCACGCTCTCCACAGCCAGAGGGTCAATAGATAAAATGTAATAGCACGTCACTAAGTGGCCAGCTACACAAAAAGGACATCCTGACTCCAGGGTATCGCTTCAGTTCAAGGCAAATTACAAATTGGGTCTGACAAAATGGAGCAACGCCAGCGAAATGAAGAGATGGAGGCGAGCCAGCTGACGCCAGAGCAAATTGGCCTTTCATGTCACACTGCCAGCAGGAGCCACATGGCTCGGGATCCCTGCTCCTGCAGCAGCCAGAGGGACAGCAAATCAGAACCCCTTACTGCACAGGCACTCATGGCTTAAACAGGAGCTGGGGAGAGAGCCAGGGCCCGTCCCCAGCGCCACCAAAACCCTGCAGCAGGCACACGGTGCCTTGTCCTCTGCTGGGATGGAGCTCTGGTGCCCATTCCCAGCCCCAGAGCTGGCTGTGTGCTCAGCCCCAGGATCTGAAAGGTGAGCAAAGGCGCTGCAGTGATTGTCCCAAGCTCCCTTTGCCCCAGCACATTTTGACAGCTTGCTTTTCTTGGATGACAGAACAGAAAATGAGTATTCCTCAGGATCTGGCCCTTCACTCAAGCCACAAAGCAGATCAGGAAAAGTTTGTGCCTGTAATAAATTTGCTGTTTTGCCCATGCAGAACAACCTACTGAAGCTTCAGCTTTCCAAAAGTCATCCTATGCATTTTTTGAATTTTACTGAGTACATCCTATCTCTCCTGCTTGCCTTGAAACTCATGATATCTGAGACATAAAAATATCATATCACTTGGGGAAATAGAGAGTTATTAAACAGAAGTAGCAATGGTGACAAAAAATAGATCCTAATTGTGTAGCAACAGGTGTATTTTCAGTGGTTGAATGACCTTAACAGTTAGAATTAAGATGGTTTTTCAGTGTTTCAGCAGCCATTCAAACCCCATCCCAGATATTTTAATTATTTTTATGCCTTGGATGGCATGGCAGAATTATAACACAGCTTCCAACTTCAGAATTTCCAAACTTCTGTAAGCACAAACAGTTTTAAAGCTCAATTCTTGCTCAAGCCGTGTTTAACAAACATCAGTGCCTAAACAAAGCTCCCTCTCTTAGCCACACAGCTCTTACCTGCACGAGGAAGATGATGAGGAAGTAGAAGTTGGCGATTCTTCGAAACTGCTCAAAAAGGTTCTTCGGGAGGAAGTTCCAGAGGGTGTACTGTGGGGAGAGAGGGGCTCAAACAGACCGAGGCACTGGCAGGGGCCAGAGAGACAAAACAGGAACGAGGTGCACAGGAGGGGAGAGGAGCTGTCCCCTGACGTGGCAGGGGAAGCACAGCCTGAGCAGCCTGGAGGGCTCCAGCTGCCAGAGCCAAGCCCAGCAGCACAGTGCAGCTGGTGCTGAGATGCCAAATTCCTGCTCCAGCTTCTCCAGCTCTCTCTGCTGCAGCACTGGACAGCCGCAAGTGAAACAACCCCTAAAAAGGCATTTGTACACAGGTGACTTCATTAGAACATGACCCACAGTGGACACATTTTTTCCAAATTCCCCAAACCAACTTAGAGCTGTTTTTGTTAAAAAAAAAGAAAAAAAAAAGTGCCATGGTTGCCCATACAAATTCAGTATTAGGTTGTCCTTTGTTATAATTTTAAGAAGGCTGCTGAATCATTTACTTTGGAAAGCATGTGGAATTGAAGAACAACATGGGAAATAATGGGTCTAATATCTACCTTTCAGTCTGTCTGGAATAAAAAAAAATAAGCAGTCGAGTCTCAAGACTTAATTATAAAAAAGACTGGTCAGGTCCCAGGCCAAGCAAATATAAAAGGAAAAAAGAGCAAGGACATAACATTCAAAAACAAATCAAGGAAGAACTAAAATTAGTGCTAAAGCAAACCATTTGTCAGGGAGGGAACTGGGCTGGGGGAAGGTGTCCTCACTGAAGGCCCCTCCTGCGTGCCAGGGAAACATCAATGGGAATGCTACACAAGTTAAACACGGACAGACTGAAAGCTTTTCCCAAAAATAAACCCAGACATACAAAAACAGATAAGATCCAAGATGCACAAAGGAAAAAGGAGAGGGAAAAACCCCTTTGCAGCTCAAGTACAGCAAAACTGAGGCGTAAGTGTATGCTGAGCATCACAAATCCTGAGCACTGGGATACGTATCCAGCTGTGTTGACAATATGGAATGCCACTTGTTTGATATTTTACTCGAATTGGCTTCAAATCTTTTGAAATAGCTTCATGAATGTCATGGAAAAAAGCTAAGCAGAAGGCAGATGGGTGTCATCACAGTTTTCCACCATAAACAAAAGCTGCATTAATACCATATGAATGTTTCCCCCCCTTTCATCCAAAGGGATAAACAGAGCATGGTTATTTTTGTCCTATCTCAAGAAAGAAAAATCCCACAGAATTAAAAAAAAAAAAAAAAAAAAAAGAGGGAATCATATTTTTATGCCCCTTTACAAAATAATGCCACTCCCTTTTGCAAACTTGAGTTGCTGCTATCTCATGCTGTATTATACACCTAACCTGTCTTTTCTTCCCCAAGGGGATGCCAGAAAACTTTAAAAAAAAAAAAAAAAAAAAACAAAAACCCAACCCCACAAAACCAATGTGTCCATGTGCTTTGCTCTCATCCAGCCTACAAGAAAGGAACTTGCCCACACCCCCACTGGCATTGATGGGAAAAAAAAAAAAAAAATAGGAAGAGAGAGGCTGGAGCTGTGTGTAAGGGCTGCACCAGGCTGCAGAGGCACCTTTGCGTCCACCCTTGAACTGGGACTCTCCCAGAGCCAGCTCACAGGACACGGGGGAGCAGCAGTGGGCAGGGAGCTCACCTTGGAGGAGACGATCCTGTTGTCGCAGAACTTCTGTGCCACGCACGCCTCGGTGTCCGACACGGGCCGGTGCCCGACCACCACGGTGCGCGTGCCCACCCGCTTCTCCTCGCCAGCACACTGCCAGCAACGGGAGAAACAGCTGTTAGCTCCAAGAACCCCGGGGTCTGCACTTACACCTCCCAGCTCCTCAGCTCGGCGTGCTGGAACGCAGAGATTCGCCTCTCTGCCCCAGCCAAAGCACACACAACGAAGAACACACGAGGCCGCCGAGCAAAACCGAGGATGTGCTGAGCCTGAAACACGCCTTTGGTCAGCCACCAGCTCAGGACCACAGCCCGCCCCATACTGTAAAGTGCAGGTGAAGCCAGTGGGAAGAAATGCTGGTTTCCAACTCCAGTTCAGAAGGCTGAAGGATTTCTTCATTAAAACTGTGCTATAATACATTAATATACTATTATGCTATGTATGTGCTATATACATTAATATACTATATAAAGGAGATACTGAAATTACATGCCTACTTTCTCTAACTACAATAACTCCCAACTCGTGACCCTCTCTGAGAGTCCAGCCACAGGTGGGTTGGATGGGCCACCAGCCCCAAACAATCCTCACCAGAATCCAACCAAGCAATCCCCCCAGGTAAACAATTCTCCAAACACATTCCACATGGGAAAAACAAGGAGCAGAAATAGAAATTGTTTTCTCTTTCTTTCTCTCTGTGCACCTCTATGAAAAGATCCTGAGAGAGAGAGAAATGTGCTGCCACAGCCCTACACCCCACCAGGACAGGTCACTGCACTGCTGCCCTGTGCAGGACAGCTGCTGCCTGCATCTGCAGCCTGTGCCAGGTTATGTTTCCTTCTTGGAGGAGAATATGTCTTTATCAAGCACTTCAAGGCATGAGGAATATAATTTAACATCTATACATCTCCTTCTAGTCCTGACCGGGAGAATCCTTCAGCTCTGGGTTTATTCATTGCATGGAGGACGATGGAAACTGCACCCTCCCTTACACTCACTCTTCTGTCCAACCCTCAAACCCTTGCAAAATATCTCACCACCACACTGGTACACACAGATTTAGTACTCAGCTCAAAAAACCAAAAGGGTCTGCTTCTGCTATTTAAAAATCTCAGCTAAAAATCACGAATGATGAAGCAGACAGTTTCACAGCACAAACTCCTCAAGATGACACACATGGTGCTGGGAAGCCAGCTGGGCTTGCTGGGGGTTTAATTTAAAGCAGAATGAGATGTCACAAGTGAATGTCAGCCTCACATCATGGGGGCCTGATGACAGCCCCGCTGCTCGGCAGCAGGATGAGGGAAATGCAGAGGAATAAGCTCTGCAGGGCTGCTCTGCAGGACAGCACAGCCCCTGCACAAAGCCAAAGACACCTGTGATCGGCAGCACGGGGCTCCAGCAGAGACCCAGCCACCCACGGGAGGTGACAGGTGACAGCCCCTGCAAGCCTCAGACAGATCCTCCCCATCCAAAGGAGAGGCTGTTAACACATATAAACAAAGCACCTGAATGCACCAAAACTACCAGAACTCCTCTATTGCAATGGAACTCTTCAACATTTCCAACTTCTTGTAACTTCTTTTAAAACCTTTCCCAACTTGAGACAAAGCCGAGGCTTTGTCTTTCTGTGACAACTGCTCTAATATTAAAAGAATATGAATGTGAAGATGATCTTGCTCAATGACACCTTTGAGAGAAAGGAATGAGTAGACACATGAAGAAAATTGTTATTTCCCTTCTGTATACCTCTTCCTCTTTGCCTTGGTCTGGATCATAGATTGACTGTGACCACTGCAGGTCCCTGGCAGCACTGTGAGCTCTGTCTCCATCAGCCTCCAGCTCTGGCCAGCCCCAGCACACTCAAGTCTCTCAGTGGACCAGAAAACTTTCTTTTCAAAAACAACAGAACTGTGCAACAGTTTAAAAATCAGCTTTTCATTCTGTCCATGTCTGTCCTTTAATATAACAAACTGTCCTAGCCACAGATGCTCACAGCCAAGGGAGAAGACCTGGCTGGCACCAGGAAGCATTTTGTGATGCTGAACTTAAAATCACACAGTGAATTTAAAATGCCCACTAAGAGCAAGCAAGGGAAGAGGGGTGAGGAGGAAAGAGTAGTGTTAGACCAGGGTAAGATCTCCTTAGAGTCCAGTTTTCGAATTTTAAAACATGAACAGGGAAGACATTTGTCAGTCTATGGTTCGAGGGCATTACCAGGCAGCAGAGCTGCCAAAACACCAGCAATACTCTTCATACTCCATTTAGTCACACTAATCCTCAACCCTACAGCCTGCTTGCTCTGAAATGCCACCAGAGCAGGTGTCAAAGCTGCCAAATGCCTGTCCCAGGTCAGCTGCCCAGCATGGGCTCAGCCTCTGCAGATGGATGCTCCAGGAGTGCCCAGGATCCAGCTCAGCATCCCTCATCCAAAGGGCTCAGTGCAGGCAGCTTGTCAAGGTGCAAACAAATCCCAGCTACAGAGAAGGTGCTCTGAAGAAAAACATGCTAAGACAGAAGGCCTGGGACTAACTGCTGCTTGGGGAAAGTGTCAAAACCAAAAATTTAAACAATTAAAACTGGTGGACCTGGAGCAGCAACAACTGAATGGATCCTGTTGCACCAGGAACAGGATCTGCCCAATGGAAGCAGCAGCTCTTCCCTGCCTCTGTTTCCCAGCCATGTCTGCAGCACCTTTAATGAAAGAAGTGTTTTTACACCATGCCTGCACCTGGGGAGGCGTGCTGACTGCTCTCCCTACAGCCATGCTCACAGCTCCAGGGGCTGATGCTCAGAGCAGGAGGATCCTCGTGCCCTAGCATCTTCATTATTCTTCATATTCTTTTAATACTAGAACCATGTCCCTGCACCTCCCAACAGAGCCAGCAGCACCCCCAGCAGTGACCACCTCCACCAGCTCCCAGCGTGGGCAGGGCTGGCACACACTCCCAGCTAGGGAATGCCACCATCCTCCCAGCCACACCACCACCACGGCAGCAGCCAACAGCACCCAAACTGCAAGCTAGAGCCAAGAAAGGTCCCCTGATGTCTCTGCTGCATTATGGAGGTGCCAGCCACGGCCTGACCAACCTGTGCCCCAGGAGCAAGAGGCAGAGCCATCCATCCACGCCACAGCAGGACCAGGCAGCTGAGAAGGATGTCCCCACGTCGTGGCCCCGTCCAGGCTCTGGAGCCAGGCGTGCCTGGTGAGCATCCCTCCAGCCCAGGGAGGAAGCGACAGCTTCCCCTGCCCGCTGGCACGGCGCTGGGAAGGAGCAGGGTGAGGGTTTGCCACTCACGCGCGCTGGCACGGAAACCACAAAGCTCTGCTTAAAGCACTTCTGGAAAAGCATCCACGAGGATTTCCTGACTGTCCACAGAAAGCACAGCGCATGTGAAGCCTCAGAGCAGAGGAGAGCCCAAATCCAGGTGCGGTGTGCTGGCTGACTGAGCTATCCACACTGAGTTATCAGCACCAGCTCCCAGGAGGGCTTTCACCCTGTAGTCCCCTGCTGTTTACCTGCAGCATCACCTACACAATGACAGCAATGGCACTGCAACCCCACGGTGCACGCCAGCCCTCCCTCCACGGTCTAACCAGGCTCCCACCACTCACAGCATTTCACTTCCCATTCCCTCAGCTCCCCACGGTGTCACACCTGCCCACAGCCCCACCAGCAGCTGGAAGGCTTCACACCACATCTCTCTTCCCCAGCCCCCACAAGGCGAGTGCACCCCAGCCTGCAGCAGGAGGTGCTGGCTGAGCTCAGCAATTAAAAGCTCTCCCTCTGACGAGCCCAGCCCGGCCCTGGCCGGGTCGTTAATAGATTGCTACGTCTTAATAATGGCTCTCAACAGAGACTTAGAGGCAGATTTAGGGAATAACTGCCAGGCTTTGGGGAGAATTATAAAATATGCAGATTAGCAAGGAGAGGATTTAGAGGACTTTTTCTGACTGCCTTTCATGAAAAATTTTAATTCTGATGGCAAAAAAAAAAAAAAAAAAAAAACAGAAAATATGACTTGGATGCAATTCAAGCAGCTGCCTTGTTGCCTGGTGGGGTTCCACACAGCCCTCAGTTCCCAGTGCTGGAGCAAGCTGGTGCAGGCAAAAGCCAGAGTTTCTCCTGCTGTTTAGAAACAAGCCTGCCAAAAGGATTATCCAAGAAAATAAACAATTGCATTCCCTTCCTAGGCACTTTCTCACCTCCCTGGGCCGGAGGCACGGTGTTTGTGTGAGCACTGGGAGTAGCAGAGCTGTCTGTAGGGATCAGCAGTGCCAGACTGGGCATGGTGTGGGGACAGTGCCAGGGAAGCCACTCTGCATTGTCCCACCAAGGCTGGAGGACGTGGGGATGCTGGTAGATGACCACAGACCCCCCTGCTGTACCGTGTGTCCCTGGCAGCCAGAGCTCCCAGCAGCTGGCAGACATCACAGCAGCACCAGGGGGACACTGCAGACACCAGGAAGCGAGAGGAGGGAGGGAAGGAGGCATTTCTGAGCAGAGCCACTCTCCTGGCTGCACCAGCTGAGGACCAGCCCCAGAGATGTAGGTCTCTCCTGCAATGCCTCAAGCTTCAGTTCCCAGCTCCTGTTCTGCTCCCCTGGTGCCAAACTGAGCCTACCAGCGAGTCAATCTTTCAGCAGGGCATCCAAACCAGATTTCTCCTGAAGGAGCTCAGCTGGAAGGCAACAGCCAGAGAGTCAGACACAAAGCAGAGGAGATAAAGATGAGGTGAGCGAGGCTGTTCTGCCAGGAGAGCCCTCCAGCTGGCAGCTGGCAGCCAGTCCTGGCTTTGCCCCGGGACACGTCCAGGTGCCAGCTGCACCTGCATGGGACACAGGGCTGCTGCTGCAGCACCACCCTTCTCTGCCAGGGAGAAACTCACACATGAATGTGTTCTGGAAAATGCTTTGATGTAACCCAACCTTCCCACACTTGCACCTTTTATAGAGCCCACGTTCTGCCAGAAGCAGCAGTTCTGAAATCAAGGCATTAGGGGGGATAATGGCGATTTTCTTACATTGCCCAAACTTAAACAGCCCATCTAGGTGCCCATGGAGGGTCACCCGAGGCTTGGCATTCCACTCCAAATTCTTCTCTGAGGAGGCAAGAACAGGTATGATTTGAAGGTGTCAGGCCAGGAGTAAAAATGCCCATGGGTGCAATTAATAACCCAACACACTGATGACTTGAAGCTGGTGGAGCATTACACAGAGATGGCAGAATTACATTTGCAGCCCACAGCAGTCCCCAAATTCTCTGCCTGAGTCTGGGCAACTGTCCCTTCGTGCCCCCGTCCCCTTCTCCATCTGTGCCCCCCTCCCACAGAAATGTCCCTCCCCAGCACAGCCTCCTGCCTGCCCTGGGGACAGGCTCCTCCTCACCTCCCGGGAGTGCATCACAGCAGCCAGGTGGCACCAGGTAGAAGTTGCAAACCTGGGTAAAAATTAGCAAGCCTGGGTAAAAAATTAATGGAGTTAGACTGAGTTCAACAGGAGAGGTGAACCCGTGCTCTGCAGCCACTTCAAGAGGACTATTTCTAGGGCAGCTGCAAAGAGTGTTTAATTATATCCCCCATATGGAAAGCAAGTGTCTGAGCTACCTTCTGGCCCTGTTTCCAGAAAAACAAAAAAAACAGCAGCAGAACTAAAAAACCACCAGCATTTGATTTACTACAGTTCCAGAAAGCAGCAAAACCAGAACTAACTAGCAGAAAAAACTTCTCCTTTCATGTTTGCTGATAACTTTAAGCCACAACGTAAACACAAATAACTCATAGAAAACAGTTCTAATAAAAACCACAGGCATTTAAAAAAAATCATCTGCTAAACCCAGAGATTATACAGTACAAGTACAAAGCTCAAACATTTGAATGAAATCACAGCTTGTATTAAATATATGCAAAAGAAAGATTAAATCACATTACTTGGCTTCAATCTCATGAATAGTTTAAAGTCTAATTGCTCCTGCATTGTTCCATTTATCATAAAAGTTGTAGAGAAGGCGACCTGATTTACAAAAAAAGCTTGCAAAAATAACAGCACCTCCCAAAACAGCCTGTTCTAGCTCCTGTTTCATTTAGCCTCAGAAGAACAAAGGAAAACAGCCACAGTTTTTGAAAGCCTCCATAAATTTACCGTAACCTCCCCCAAAACATCCATCAGCCTCGGGAAGCTGCTCAGCACATCAGCCTCACTGCCCGACCGATGTACTCTTAATTGATATTTCTTCTTGCCAGCTTTCCTGTGCCTCTCTGTCCTTAGTGATCCCCGTGAGGGTACAAGGGATGCTTTGAGAATACCCTCAACAATTAGCAGCTCGGACTGTGCTTACCCACAGCGACCACATGCTTAGGCAGATCTCCTGCTTTGGAGAGAGAGCTCCAGCACCGACCCCACCACTCTCCCTGTGCCTGAAAGGGCACTGAGGGAAAGGGTCAATAACATGCACAGACCTTGGGCAGGACAACCAACCAACAGTGTACCTGAAATGCTGAGAGCTCATAGGCCCACGGGAAGGGCTGAAGGCACACACTGCCCGACCTCATTTCCCACTGGATGGGACTCTGCTGCTCGTTCCTAAGCAGGATGGGAAGGCTGGTACCTTGGGAAAACAGCAGGTTGAAATTTAAACCAGTGCCCCCTTCTCCTGTGCTGGGGCTGAAGCTGCCACGGGTATTTCAGCCAGGGACAGAACACGACCACCAAGGAGTGACCTCTGGGCTAAGGCAGCTCCAGCCAAGGTGGGGGGCAGCAGGGGCAACCACGAGAGCCCCAGACCTAAAGAAAAGGGGAAAGGGTCAGTTCCTGGGGCTTTTCACAGCACAGTCAGCACGTGATGGGGCCAACACGCAGACCTCGTCCCTGGGGATGGCACTGCAGAGGTGATGAGCTCCAGCACAGCACCAGAGCCCATCCCCATGTCCCCTCTGTCCCCAGGACCTGCTGCCCCACCACATGGTGTGACAGGGAGATCACCTTCACCAAGGACAGCGGGCTGGGGAACAGCAGAGCCCAACCAGGCTGCATTTCCTGGAAAAGCTGACTTAGCCAATAAAGCCACTGATAAAAACAGGCAGACATGGCTGGGTGGAGAGAACAGGGGAAAAGGCTACTTGAAAGGCTTCTTAAGGGTGGAGAGAGGAAATACAGAAGTTTTTTTCCCTAGGTAATAAATTTAAAGAAGAGCCCAGCCCTATCCTGGACTTGAGGAGTGCCATGGACAGGGGTGACAGCTGAAAAGACCTTTTTTGGCACGGATTTTGTTTTTCCTTCTGGAGGCAGTCTACCCTCGGGCATCTTCCCAGCAAGCACGCCCCAATGGCTGCAATCACAGGTTCTGCTCAGCAGCACTTTGCACAAAGTCAGGTTCACGAGTGATGCAGAAAGCCAAACCCAGACAGGATCAACTGGGGCAGCATGACTTCAGTGCTGCTGTTTGGTGCAAAATCTGTTGCTCCTGCTCAAGCACAACCACCGACCTTCAGAAGCATCTCAATTCTTCTTTTCCCTGCCCTGCTGGCAGCCAGGGTTATGAAACCATTGCTCATCTTGAAGTACAGGCAGCAGATCTTTATTTTTGGCAGTCCAAAAGAAAAGTTCGACCAGCATGCTGCCAGCATATAAAATTCAGGCTCATAGGAACACTTCAGGCTCGAGAACAGTAAAAGGACTTTGAATAAGAGCCAAATGTTTTGCAGAGGTCACAAAGCAAATACAACGAGGCCTTCCTGTCTTCAAAACTCTTCCTCCCTCCTCTCCCCGGCTCAAGCTGTGCACATATGTCTGTTCATCAGCAGCTATTTTAGCAGGGCAGCAAGCTCTCCAGAGCAGTGATTTGGCCTGGCAAAAACTGAAATAAGAGCAAAATGGAAAAAGCCTCCCAGTTTGCAACTGTCAGTGCTTGCACCACCCAGCAGAGCTATAATTTGTTGGTTTTCCCGTTGTTTTCTGGTCCCCTGAAAGCCTGAGCTCTTCAGTTATGGAAACAAAAAAACCCCTAAATACTATGTTCTGCATCCCAGCTCGGCCAGACGTTACTCCAACCTCTGCCACCTACAAACATTTTGCCCCTTTTTTTAAGTTTTCCCAGCGTTTCAGAGCCAGGCTGCCAGCTGACTGGCGAGAAGCCCATTTCCCAGAGCAGTTTTCTTCCCTTTCCCCTGGGAAGCAAGCCCGCCTGGCTGAGCACACACTCCAGGGCAGAGGCTGCAGCCTGCCCTGCCTGTGCCTCACCACAGCACCCCAGAAGCCAGGGCTGGCACCCAGGGCTGCCCAGAGCCATCCCCAGCCCAAGCTTGCCCCCAGGGAGGCTGTCCTACCTCCCAAACAGCCCCCAGGAGGGAGGGGAGGGCAGGTCCAGCCTGCAGGGACTCCCCCAGTCCTGCACCAGCATCCCGGGGTGTCTCAATCCCCACAGTGGTACCCGAGGTGCCAGCACCTCCCACGCTCCTCGCTCACGCGGGTTCAAGTCAAGGTTTTCAACTCCCAAACCATAAAAACTGTGGTTTTCTAACTCTGCCCCTTGCTGTACTACAGACAAATGTTTCCACAGCAGCAGCAGGAGATAAGAGGGGAAAAAAAGAGGGAGAAATCACCTACTTCACCCCTTGCTCCACAGCCAAAATCAGCTCCACGCGACCCAGACCACACTGGGAGTATTTTCATCTCTGGGTACTACAGTGAGATTCATCCTTGGGGCTTGCAGGCACAGTCACACCAGGATACTGGACCAGTGAAATCCACCCAGGCAGCACAGAAATCCTCACCATGTGGCCTGGAACTGTTTATCTCCAGGAAATCCTTTGGCTCCTGTTGTGGCCGGGCTGGGGAAGGCAGAGGCTGAGAGAGCCTCACAGCCAGCACTGCCCAGCACAGACACAGGGACACAGAGCTGGGCTCTCACTGCACCTCAGCCTTGGAGCTTCCACCTGAGATAAACTGAACATTTAACACGGTAAAAATCTATTTAGATCTAAGTAAAATGTGCCGCTTTAAGCTTATTAGCGTAAGAAAAATATGTTGTTAGTAACTTTGCAACACTAATAGAACTACTCTAGCTAAAGAAAAAAAATTGCGATTTTCTAAGCTAAAAATATAAGAAATAAGACTTTTCAAACCTTAAAACAGGGTAAAGTGACTTAAAAGTTCTTTTTGTACTTTGTTTCGTAAAAAAAAAACAATCCCTAGGTACACCCAGCACTATAATAAACATACCATCCCTACAAATCTTTATTAAAATCATTTTTAATTTTTCACTGCAATTCACACCACGGTGCAGCCCAGCTGCAGAGCATCCCAGGCCATGACTCTGCCATCTCCAGCCCAGTCTCTTTCCCTAGCCAGGCACCAAGGCGAGGGCGTTCCTGCTCTCCCAGTCAGCAGCACCAGCTCCTGCACCCACGGCCTCCTGTGCCTGCCTGAGTGCTTCCCACCCTGCACTTACTGCAGTGGCACTTGCCAGGGGGAAAGTCCCACTTCCATCCAGTCAACTGCTCCAGGAGAAACCACCCCAAGGAAAGGATGTGCTCCACAACACTGATTTGGCTGATGCAGGACCACAGCCCTCTGGGCATCGCAGCTAATTTTACTGCACTCCCTCCCTGAGCAAACAGTGTAAGAAAAGGTGAGCTGTGAGGAAGGAGGAAAACACAAGGAGAATAAAAACCTTCCACAACTCAGGCCGAACAAAAGCGGCATGCAAAACACCACCCAAAGCAAACAGTAGGAAAAAATTCATTGATGCTGCATTTCAAGGCTGGCTTTGCAGCCCCCCGAGTGCAATCTGAGTCCCCACAGATAGCAGCTGCTTGGCTTTGCACGAATGCTGGGGAGGAATTACACAGAAATCACAATAAAGGATGGAAGGGCTGCTCACAAAAGTGGATTTTTTTCTCCCCCCTGCATTTAATTTCCCGGCAGTGAGATTTATTTTTTTTTTTCCCTCTTAAGCCAATTGAGACTCCAGCAACAGAGCACAGCGTCGCTGCAGTCAAGCAGTATTTAATTTGTATTACTGCTGAAGAGATCTTGGATGGCAGAACCAAAGAAGAGCTTCAAATTGTCTGGTCTTGCCTGTTGCACATCTTACTCAGCTTTTCTAGGTCCTTTACAGCACAAGAAACAGAGGATCCCTCTGGTTTGCAAATCAGTGCATTTGCCACAACACTGCAAACAAATTACATCGAGCAAGTGAGCAATGCCTCCGTTTCCCACAGAAATCATCTCACAGAATCTTGTTAAGGTATACAGCACACTTTAAGACATGCCAGATGAAGAGATTCTTTGAAAATGCACAGCAAAAAATTACCAAGCCCTCCATAAGCAAGGCTGGAGTCCTTTCACCTATAGACCCTGAAAAATCAGCAGAAAATGAGAGCAAAAAGTCTGCAGCAAAGCATTACTCAGCAAAGGCCACAATGGAGTTTAGCAGGAATCTCGTTCAAGATGGGAAACAGAAAAGAAAAGCCCGATTTGAGAGCAAAATACCCAGCTAGAACAGCCCTACAGGGGCTTACCCCTCCTTCTGCTGCAGGAGGAAAACAAAAAGCTCTTTGGATTGTGCAGTAAGCTTTCCTTAAGGAGGGCAGGACAAAGCTATCAGTTAGGCTGGGTGGCCAGAGGAGACATGCTTTTGGACTAAATGGGCTTCAGCTGGAATTCCACCCCCAACAACACCACTGAGGTTGGGGGAAAAAAACCACTGGAGTCAGCAGGAGGCAACAGGTGTCCAAAAAATGGGCAGAAGGGGTTGCCCAGGGAGCTAAACATTTTAGAGAACATTGGTTCTGATCAGCATCTGTGGCAGTGAGCATCTCAGTGAGAGCACAAAAAACGATGGAGGGGAAGAGAAGCCAAGCCTAGGACAGCTTTCCTCCCACCAGGGAGCCTCAGCTCCTCTCCCCACCCCACTGTCCCACGTGGGGCTCAGCATCCAAATGCACTGTGCAACCATCAGAATGGTGCCCTGTGCCAATCACTGCCCAGCAGCTCCCTGGGTTTTGGCCCAGTCTGAGAAAGAGCCCATAAGCAAAAAAAAAAAAATATATATATATATATTTAATGCATCTCTATATATTGCTTACATGCATATTTAATGTGCAGGTATTGCATGCATGCATATTTAATGCATATATATCTACTGAAGTCACTGCAGCCTCTGGGCAGAACAGGCTTTTCCTGACCCAGCAGCCAGGTGAGGGCAGGAAAGAGGAGACCTTTTAAAAGGGGGAACTTTCAGTTTCCCCAGGCTACAAGTTAGTAAATCAAGCTTTAAAGCACTTTGCCACTCAGCAGCAGCGTGGCCCTCCTCCCACAGCAGGGTTAAGGCATTCCACAGAGCAGCTCCACACTCAAGTCTTGGAGTTGAGTTTACTGCAAAAAAAGCAGAACACTGACTGTCCAAATCAAATGTCAGCCAGCTCAGGCAAGCCTAGTGAGCAAGGGACTGGTGGCATGTTGGATGACTGAAGGCAGCTCAGCAAACTGCAGCGTGCAGGTTACACCAGAGCAGCAGGGGCTGCCGCTGGTCCTGGAGCCAGCCTGGAGTGCAGGGAGCCCCAGGGGAGCAGAGCTACACAGGATTACTGCACAGTCATTTCAATAATAACAACAGAAATGGCTTACTATCATCAGCCTCGATATTGCTTGCTAATTAAAGTTGGGAAAAAAAAAAATAAAATCTTGTCTACTTGCAAGAGGTGATGGAGCTGGCAGGGGCAGGGCTGCAGTGTGTGCCAGGCTCTCCTGGCTCCCACAGCATCACCTGTGGGGCACCTGGACACAGGTGTGCTGGCTGGGGAGAGCACAGGCAGGGCAGGTCCACAAAACCTGCTTGGGGAAAACCAGCCCATCCTTCCCAGACCTCAGAAAGCACAGAAATATTTCCAACGTGAGCAGCGAGAAGCGGATTTTGGTCTAGATGCAGAGGTAAGGCATTTTCCAAGATAACCTCAGGATAGCCTCTCCTGGCACAGGGCACGAGCTGCTGCCCCCTCCCCTGAGCAGGGGACACATTTGGGCAGAAAGCCACCAGAGTGACCATGCAAGCCAGGCAGGAAAACCTCCCCACTGCCCTCCAGCCTCAGCACCCGCTCCCACACACCACAAACACAGGAAACTCCCCCGAAAAATCCCCCAGCAAACATTTTCAGGGAAAAGCAGATGGGGTAACAGCACACTTGGTCACCCTGTGTGCAAGCTGCTTGGAAAATTGCCCCTTCCCAGGCAGCCTGCTCGGTGACTCCCTTAGCCCTGCAATGCCAGCTCCTCTGGCAGGCACATCTCGGCCACAGAGACGTTCCCCCACTTGGCCAGCCCAGCATTTTCTCAGCAAACATAGGGGGTTTAAATCTCCCAAGGGAACACAGTCCCACAGTGCAAGGAACTACAACCTGGGGTAAGAGATGCAAGCATGGTGCCATGGGAGGAAGCTGCTCATAGGGACCAAACCTGCATTGCTAAAAACATGAGCACTGGCAGACAACTAATTTGGGTGTGAAGGTTTAGGGTGTCTGACTTAGAGACACTGTGAACGCTCTCCATCAGCCTTGCTTTTAACTAACACTTTAAAAAAATAAATCTCTCCACTAGAGACAGCTACAGCCAGAACACAGCAGTTTTAATCAGAAAGGAAACACATAAACCAAAGGCAACAGGATGAAATTAAAGGCAAGGCTGAAAAGCTTGTTATTAATAGATGTCCTGTTTGCTTTTACAAATTTTATTATTAAAAGCAAATTGCCATGTCTTCAGCTGCAGCTCTGAACCTTTCCTGCACAGCCCAGGCAATCATCATTACTCTTAGCAAAATACCAGCTGGGGACAGAAGTGGCATGGAGGGAAGAAGAAAATACAGCCAAGACTCATTATTCTCCACAGAAAAGTTCCAGCGTGCCACAGGTTTAATTAGAAGCATCATTTATCATTAATGTTTGACCGGTGCTTTCCAGCCTTCCCTACAGCAATTTCCAAATTCCCAAACTTTAACTGAGCACACGAACACATGCAGCTGCTTATCCCAGGCCAAGTTTCTTGTTTGGCTTTTATTTGTTTTTAAACAAATGGCCAAGCTATTTCTGGGAATAAGGCTACAGTTAGGAGACATTAAAGAGGAAATGGTTACAGGAATTTCATAAACCCCTGTGTCCCCCAGAACCTGAGAAATTCCTGTGTCCCCATTTTCCAGGGAAGGGGCACCCCTAAGGGATTGCAGCCCTAAGCTTTTTGCAGTCCCAGCTTCCCTATTTGAGCCTGCCTTGACTTCCCTGTGGTCAAGCATGGGCTGCCCTGTGGCTGCTACAGGGGAACTGCCTGAGCACGTGGAATGCTGCTATCATGCTAAACACATCTTACAAAACAAAACTCCAGCAACTTCCACGAAAATTTCAAGTGGCTTCATTAAAACCCATACTCTGAACTGCCACCTGGTGCCACAGAGACACCCCAGCCCCAAGCTTTGCTGCCTGCAGGTTTTTGCCACATCAGTGAAAGCCAAACACTTCCTGCAGAAGCTGGCACCAGCTACAAGGTACCTGACATGCAGCCTCACTCTCCAGGTGTTAACATGGCTGGACTGGGAGGAAAAGACAACTCCTACAGCTTCCAACTCCTAACTGTAATCATCTTTATTATTAGAATAGGAACTGCAATCACACACTAATGTTTGGTTCACACTCTATGGAAAAAAAAAAAACCAAGTGTGAAAGAAAATCACAGATGTGATCTGTGTGCAAAAATAGATTTTATTACACACTTGCTGCACATCCTAAAGATGGGACTGTAAATCAGCATCCTCCACCACAGCCTTGGACACTTTCCACACCTCCAGCACCCCCCGAGCTGGGCAGGGACAGCCCCACACTGTCCAGTGCACCCCAGGGGCTCTCCCCACCCGCCCCTGCCCCTTCTCACCTATTCCCAGTGCCAGTGGGGAATTTACTTCCCATCTAAAAAGTGACTTTGGGCCATTTCCCTTTTTCAGGTCTCAGTGAGATACCTTCCTGCAGAGTCCCAGGCAGGACCTGCCCCACAGGGCCCCATAACCAAGCTGGGGGAGCCCCCAGTGCTGGCACAGGAGAGAGGGCTGCAGAGCCCAGGAGAGGAGCAGCGAGAGAACATCCCTGCAGCCTGGGACAGGGCACAGGGACAGCCACTGCACACCCACCCGAGAGGCCCCTTCTTCCCCCAGCAGCAGTGTTGAGAGCTCACAACAAGCCCAGCACTTGCCAAACACCAGGGATTTACCAGGACACGGGCTGCAAAGAGGATCAGGCCCCAAGGTACTTCATTAAATTGGAATAACACGACCAAGGTCCTATTGTTACACGCAAACAGGAGAATTTTGCTCCCAATTACAGACTGTTTGTTGTTTTCTTACTTATCCTAGGTTTTGAACAGGAGAGTACCAGAGCAAGGAGCTGCACTGACTGCAGAGGCAGGAGACCCAGGACAGAGCACCAGCCCAGGGGCTCAGCCAGCAGCAGGCACCCCAAGAGGAGGGAGAGCACCCTGGGGTGCTTCACCCACCACCCCAGCCTTCCTGCACCGTGAGCAGGGTCACAGCTCCCAGGGCTCGCTCCCAGACTGGCCTTAAATAAAAGCAAATTGGGAGGAAAAGCGAAAACAATGAGGGCAACAGCAACTTCTCATTCTGCATTCCTCACTTATCTCCCACAGCAGCCCGGGCAGAGCTGCGGGCAGAGCTGTGGCCCCGGGGCAGGGCTGGAGCAATACGTGAGGAACAGCACACTGCCTTTGATGCACGAGCCAGGGACAGCAGTGCCCGGCCAGTCGGGACGTGGCCAGTGCTCAGCCCAGCCCTCCCCTGGACACCCCCACACCTCCCCACTCCACTCCAGCACCCTCCCACAACAGCCGTACAAGCAGCAGGAGACTAAAAATAAGACTCCAGTGCTAGAATCCGTTTCCAAAAAAGAATTAAAGTTATATTTCAAGTTGACAGTATCGCCTAAAAGTGGATTAACCATGGCAATTCAATCCCACCTCCCCGCAGCGATCCCAGCCCCACTCTTCCTGTGACAGGGATTATTTCAGTGGTGCAAACCAAAGTTCAGAATCCAATTTGTTTCTGCAGACATCAGTCTGTACCCCCAGGTAGCTGTGCAGACCCACATGCCCCACCCTATCCCTCCTGCTCTTTTTACCATCCCATTTCATAACCCTACCCAGGATAAGAGTTTATAGGAGGGAAAAACAGAGCCACAGACAGTCATGCTGATAGGGCAAGTCACATCCATTGTGCCTAAGCTGTGAGTTACAACTGAAAACAGGATTTTTAGTATCTGCTGGTATTTATGAGCCTCAGGCAGAGACCACACAGTGGAGAGGTTACAGTGTTTGTCCAAGTAGCCCTACGGGATTCTAAGTGTCAGAAAATCTGCAGCCTTTAATAACTGCAGCGAGTTTCTGCAGGATGAGCCACAGGATGAGCATCCCTTGAAGCCCAGCACTGCCCACCCAGGACTGAGGGCCAGGCAGCACCTCGGGGACAGCTCCACAGAGACTGGCACGGGTCACCCTCTGCCCCCACGGAGCAGGAGGGGCGAGGACTGACCCAAGGCTGCTGTGGCACCCGGCAGGGCTGGGGACAGGGCAGAGCTGCAGCAGCACGGCAGGAGCTGCTCCATCAGCCCAGGGCTGATATGGGGGACCCACACCGCTGGCACCAGCCTGATAAACTCCCCGTGGCTGCTGAAATGCTGCTCACAAAGCCAGGAGGTGGACACAGCGTCTTAAACCCCCGCAGCAACACTGCGGCTGACCTGGCACTCCGTCCCGGTCCCTGAACAAGGCTCCTCCAGCCAGAAAACCACCTCCACCCTTCCAGAGAGGCGCTGCAACAGCTCGGCCCTGCACACAGCGCTCCGAAATACCTGCGCTGCGCTCGCCCGGGGTGCTTCTTCTCCACCTCAAAGGACATCACACCCCAGCAGCGCCGACCCTCCCCTGCCCACGCCGAGGGACGCGGGGAGGTGACACAGACCCCGTGCGACCCCCGGGCAGGGCAGGGGCTGCTCCTCACGGGGGAGGAGGGTGCTGGATCCAGAACGCGGGCAGGCAGCTCCAGCTACCCGCTTCCAGGAAGCGGCCACCTAAAAAAGCTTCTAACTGAACTCCACGGAGATGCCTCAAACCACAAACGCCTCTCGACGTGACTGGGACAAAAAACTCCTGCTAGGGTGGGTGGGGTAGCACTTAGGGCAGAGCCGAACTCGAAAGGCATCAAAGCCAGAAAGTCAGGGCGCTGAGTTTCATCTGATCCCTCTGTCCCCGAGGCTGCAAAACAATGGTTGTGGTAGGTGTGTTCTCCACAGGGCTAACTAACCCAGAGCCTGCAACAGACACACAGCCTACAAATGGAGAACCAACCCCAAATCAACCCCTTCCCTCCCGAGCTCCGCGGAGCTGCCTCCAGACTTAAAACGGCGATTTCGAGTCCCTTTTGTGCCCCAAGCCTGGAAAATCTGGCAGGAATGCCTCGCTCCGGAGCAGAAGCGGGCAGGAGAGCGCGTCTCCCGGCGGCGCCGGCCCTGCGGGCAGAGCCCGCGATCCCGGCAGGTGGAGCCGGGCAGCGGCTGCGGAGCGGCGCGGGGGGCTCGGGCTGCGCTGGCCCCGCGCACCCCCGCCCCAACTCCAGGAACTTCGCTGGCTACGCACTGCGCAATCAGTGACACTGCTGAGCCAACAGCAGCGCCCGGAGCGCCGGTAAAACGCCGGTTTTCCCCACATTTGCCGTGGAAAAAGGAAAACGTGAGTAATTACGGAGCTCAGGCCAAGCAGTGAGGTCACGGTGAAATCTCCGAGCAGCTTATGTGGCAGCGGGAAGGGCTCGGATGGATCCGGCGGGGCAGAGCCCGCATCCCGCCCAGGGCAGGAAGAGACACGCGGTTTGGGGAGCGCGCTGCCGGGCCGGGGAAGTCCCCTCCGGCAGGTTTTGGGAGGAAAAAAAAAAAAAAAAAAAAAAAAAAAAAAAAAAAAAAAAAAAAAAAAAAAAAAAAAACCAGCGTTTGGGCTCTGGCAGCAAAGGCAACTTCTGGAGGGCTCGCAGGCTCGGACCGAGCCGCCGCTGCAGGGCCGGGGCGGACCCCGCGGGGAGGGGGATGCGCCCCGCGCCGAGCCCCCGCGGGAGAACAGCCCCGGCACACGGCAGAGAGGGAATAACCGCGAACTTCTCCCCGCCCGCCGCCCCGGCCCCGCACTCACCAGGCGGCTGAGGCTGCGGCGGAGCATCGCGGTGGCGCCCGGCCCCGCCGCGCTCACCGCCGCATCGCCCGGCCCGGCACGGCTCGGCTCGGCTCGGCTCCTAGCGGGGCTGCGGGCCGCGCCGCCGGCTCCGTTCCGCCCCGCGCTCCATGCCGCCGGCCCGGCCCGGCCCCGCTTTGTCCCGCCGCGCTGGAGGCGGCGCCGCCCCGGAGCAGCCTGGGAGCGCAGCAGCGCCGCGCTGCCACCGCCAGGGGGAGCCACTGCGCCGGACCGCGGGGACACGCGGGGACGGGGACGGCCGAGACCCGCCGGAGCGCGGGGACAGGGACAGGCGGGGACAGGGGACACGCGGGGACAGGGACACGCGGGGACAGGGGACACACGGGGACAGGGGACGGCCGAGACCCGCCGGAGCGCGGGGACAGGGACACGCGGGGACAGGGACACGCGGGGACAGGGGACACACGGGGACAGGGGACACACGGGGACAGGGGACACGCGGGGACGGGGACACGCGGGGACAGGGGACACACGGGGACGGGGACACGCGGGGACAGGGGACACGCGGGGACAGGGGACACACGGGGACAGGGGACACACGGGGACGGGGACACGCGGGGACAGGGGACACACGGGGACAGGGGACACACAGGGACGGGGACGGCCGAGACCCGCCGGAGCGCGGGGACGGGGACACGCGGGGACAGGGACACGCGGGGACAGGGGACACGCGGGGACAGGGGACACGCGGGGACGGGGACGGCCGAGACCCGCCGGAGCGCGGGGACGGGGACACGCGGGGACAGGGACACGCGGGGACGGGGACACGCGGGGACGGGGATGGCCGAGACCCGCCGGAGCGCGGGGACAGGGGACACGCGGGGACAGGGACACGCGGGGACAGGGGACACGCGGGGACAGGGGAGCCCCGAGCCCGGCCAGACCCGCGGGGACAGGGACACGCGGGGACAGGGGACACGCGGGGACAGGGACACGCGGGGACAGCCTCGGCCCGCCAGCCCCGCTGCCGTCCCGTCCCCGTGCGCGGTGTGTCCCCGCTGCAGGGCCCCTTTCCTGTGTCTCTGGCACAGAACCGGTTGCGGTGGAACAGACCCTAAAGGCCGTCGCCGTCCAGCCCCTGTCCTGGCAGGGACACCTTTCACCAGCCCCGTCCAACCTGACCTTGAGCATCCACACCTTTTCTGGACAACCTGTGCCAGAACACTCTCGGGGGAAGAATTTCTTCCTAATATTTAATCGAAACCTGCCCCCTTTCAGTTTAAAGAGGGCTACGCCTTGTGTGACCTGCCCAAAGCATCATTCCCCCTGGCCCTGTAACTACATGCCCCATTAAAAGTGCCTGTCCCACTTCAGGCACTGGAAAGGACTCCAAAGTCTCCCCAGAGCCTTCTCTTCCACAATCTGAACACCCCCAGCTCTCTCAGCCTGTCACCATAGCAGAGATGCTCCAGCCCTTAGGACATCTTCCTGGCCTCCTGTGAACTCGCTCCAACAGGTCCACGTGGCACTGCAGGCAGGGATCTCAAGGGTGCAATAGGGGCAGAACCCCCCCTCACCTGCTGGTGATGCAGGGTTGGCTTTCTGGGCTGCCCCCTCTGCTGCAGAGGCCCAGGCACGGTCACCATGCTCAAGCAGCCAACATAAACACACCTTGGAGCGTTTTCCCAAGTCATGACTGACCACAGAAGCTGTTTGGAGTCTCTGGGTACTTTTCCCCCACCAGAAACTCTTCCTGCCATGCGTGGCTCAGCCAGGCCAGCCTATTCCCAGGGCAGCTTTGCAGCCTCTTAGCCCAGAGCTGCCCAGCTCTCCCTGGTGCCTCCAGCCTTCCCACAGCACTCGGGCAGAACACACAACACACCCCCTTCCCCCGGGCTGGGACAGCAAAACTTACCCAAAATGCTTCCTCCAGGGAGCATCTCCCTAGTCGAGCAGGCACAGAGCATGACAATATTAATGTAAACCACCAAAATGAAAAAGAGGATATGTGGCCTAACAAAATCGTCATGTTTTTTGTTATGTTTTCAACATCGAGTTGAAAAAGACAACACAGACCCTAAAAAAATCTACATGTTTTCAACATCATTATTGCTTAGTAATAAAACAGCCTTTTCTGGAGGAATAGCCTCTGCAACAGGGCAGGGAGTTTTCCTGGTGCTGTCCCTTGCCGACAGCTCCAAGCACCTCCAGGAGCACCCAGGTGCCACTGCCATTCCAGCAGCTTGCATTGCTCCCGGTTTAAAGGCAGCTTCTTACTGGAAACTGAGCAAAACTCACCTTGTGGCACCACAACTGGGCCTGGAGAGCAACCGGCAGCTCCCAGAGGCCCGGAAAACGCACAGATTTTTCACTTTGCATTTTTAAAGTGAAAATAGCATCATATTGATTTTACTGAGGCTAAACCCAGTCACATTTACTGTGCATAAGCACCCACTGTCTGGCAGTTTCACACAGTGTGATACATCTAAGCCAGCCCCAGCACCAAAACAGAAGTCAGGTGTGGGGCAGGCAGGAGCCTGTGGGGTTTTTTAACCCCACTTCTCCCAGGGCAGCAAGCAGATGGATCGGTGAAGGCTCCACATCCCTGCAGGGCAGGGCAGCGTTCTCACAGCCAGCACTCACCTGCATCCCAAGTGCAGCCTCCCCACCATTCCCTGTGCAGCTGTGCTGTTACTCACCTTTCCACACAAAGGCCTAACCACAACAGAGGAAACCAGAAAACAATGCCAGGCATTTTAAAATAATGAATGGCAATTGTTAAACATCTTTATATAATGCCTAACCAGGCCGGCTGTAGAGTTCCCTCCCCCACAGAGCAACAGAGCACTGAAGTTCGACCAACGCTGCCCTGCAGCTTTTGCCTTGATTTTTGGGTACTTCCCTGATGTTTTTCTAGCCTGTTCGTGTTGGCTAGAAGAGGGAGCTGTTGTTCTCAGACGTTTTTCCCGTTGCAGGGCTCTGCGGTAGGTGCTGAACAGACCAGCCATGCCCAGTGAACAAGAGCCTTTGGGGTTTGGCCCCTGCATGTTCCCAAAGGCCAAGGCAATCTGGCTTATCTGGCTCACAGAAAAATAGCTCTATTCTTCTCCTCAATATACTGCTACAGGGACAGTTGCTCCTCACCTTTCACCTGAATTAATTGATCAGGAGAGTTGCTCTCACCAGCAGAAGAATCCATGCAGCTGCACTTTCCTTACAATTCCTGTGCCATACAAATTGCAGCCCCTACCCAGTTTAGTTTGAAGTGATGATGTCTTTTTTTTTTTTTTTTTTTTTTTAAGGTTTGCTGGGATTAGAAGCAAAATGCAAGACTTGGACTGTGCTACAGAATTAACCAATAGCTTTAATGCACTGCCACCAGGGACAGAGACCCTTTTCCAGGGAGCTCCCCGATGAAATAAGTCCAAGCACAGCTGGGAAGAGCCACAGGCGAGTGTCTGGTCTCCCAAACTCAGCCGGAGCAGAGCCACAGTAGCCTGCTGAGAACCAGAATGTTTAAATCCATCCGCCGCCTTACTTCACCCCGAAGAGCCAAAGGCAGGGTTTCACTGGAGAAATCAAGGCCGCTGTCATCCCCCGTCGCTGCTGACACAGAGGCTCCGGGGCAGCAGAACCCGACCTCAGCAGAAACCAGCCCCGCAGAGAGGAAGCAAACAACCCTGACCGGGCTTTTTCAGAGCCTGGAACAGCCTGCACGGTTCCACTGCTGATTCGGTGGCAATTCTGTCGGTTCACAGGCCTTTAGACGGGAAATCTGTTAAGAATGCGCCTTTTAAAGCCGCGCACGGGCGGTGCCGGGGCTCAGGCAGTGCCCAGAGCGCTCCCGCTCGGAGCTGGCAGGGATTCCTGCCACGTCCAGGCGTGCCCTGCCCACGGGAGCGCTGTGCGTGTTTCGAATAATTCGCGCACATGAGAAAGAGACGTGTGAAATATGTTATATTAGAAGCGTCCCTCTAAGTTCTCTTAAGCGCTCACACCGGGAAGGGGAAGGTCGCTTCACACATTTCGAAGCCGCAGCTGGCAGCAGGGAGAAAAGCACCTAATTTGCAAACGAATAAACGTGGCTCGCAAGGAGATGGGTGCTCCTCGCTCGGAGATGGGCGCTTCTCCAGGGTGATCCGAGAACACCCAGATGATGAACGCTCCATAAATATCTCAGATTGAGATAGCCAGAGCCATCAGGAAGACGCCTCTCAGTGCCGAATTCCAGTAATTAACTCCCTGATCGGCATACATCGCTTCCCGGACGCGTTTTGTTCAGCTCCACGCGGAGAAAAGAAACTACATGAATATGTGAGCTGTTGAAAAGAAGAAAAGAAACCCTGCCTTAGGCAGAATAGACGGTATAAGAACTGCTCGGACCGAACAGTCGGGGTGAACATAGGAGACCCTGTGCTGCAGAGGTCGGACCTGTGTCTCACCCAGCGCCGATCCCCGGGCTCGGCACTGACCTTTTGATTGTGGCTATCTCGGACCCAATCTTGGTCGCGAAATAAAAGTCTATTATTATTAAATTCGGCTTGATCATTTTTACCTGTAAGAGAAGGGGCCACAAGGGGCAGCTCCCTCTCCGAGGGAGAACTTTGCACCATACAGCTTGGTTGGAGTCCATCGCCACGATTCAATTAAAAAATGAGCGCAAGGAATCCAGAACACAGCCGAGCGCTCAGACTGCCACCAGGGCACGAAGGAGCGACCCGAGGGAGTGCCTTGAACACCTCACAGCTTGGGTAAATCCATTAAATCCCCTCACAAAATCGCTTTCCTGTCCTTGTTTTGGCTGTTCACGGCGGTGGGGGTTTCCTGAGTCCAGTCCCTGGCAGGAGGGGGGCCGGGCTCCGGCCTCGGGTCACACACTGACCCTCCCCACCTTTGGGCTTTTTTTTTTTTCCTTTATTTCTTTAAACACTTTTTTTTTTTTTTTTTTTTTTTTTTGCAGTGTTCTTTGCTTCTTCTGCCATCGTGTGGCCAGTTGGAGGATAAAGAGCTGTCTGTAAAACAAACAATCGGCTTTCCACGTCTTCCAAATATTGTACGGATTTTTATGACATCCGATGTCGTATGGATTCAATGGAGATACATTACTCCTCATCAAGGTCCTTCCCACCGCCGGACGGGTACTACAGGCTTGTCTTTAGAGTCGCCACAGCTTGAAGTAGGTCTCGTTAACCCAAGCATGTAGGTTGACAGCTAATTTATTGCTGGGGCATGACCTGCCCCTTGTCTCGCTGCTCCTCACACCGGGCAAGAGCACCCGGGAAAAGGCACTCGCTGCTGAGTGCCACCCACTTCTGAGGCCACCCTGTCCCCCTGACAACCATCCCAAGGCCATCTCCACCTGGGGCGGTGAGTTCATGCCCAGGGCTGCTCAGTCCCAGCACTCTGGAGGGACAGGCAGGGCTCTGTCCTGACGCACAGGTGCCCCACAGCACGCCAGGATCACCACGGGAGCACCGAGGAGAAGCTGACCCCATTTCTTTTCCTCCACTTCTCCTGAAGGGGACAAATCCTTCACGGATTTGGTGAACAGGTTTTATAAGAAACGAGAGCGTTTTTGCCAGCAGATCCCAGCAGAGAATTCTTGTCTGTGCACACCTGAGACTCAAACCCACCCTGCCAGCACGGGGCTACCGGCAGGCACAGGACCAGGAGCTCACTGTCTGAAAGCAGCCAAAGCCACCCAAATTCTGTGTCTGCTGGAGTCCTCCGGATGGCCTGTAGCTGCTGACACCTCTGGCGGTGCTCACTGCCCCTCAGCAGGGCAGTGGGAATATTTCATGCTCCCCTCGTGCCCCTCTGCCTGGAGAAAACAGGTTTCCGTGGCTGTGCGTGGGTGCTCCAGGAGGGATTGCATCACTCCTGCGAAACACCCTCGAGGGAGGGGAGGCAGCCAGGAGCTGCCTGCAGAGGGGTGTGCATGCAGCCCTGCCTCCAGACCTCCCTTGGAGCCCCTGCAGCCCATCCCACCCCTCCGGAGCAGCAGGGCCCGGGGGCACAGCTGGGCACATCACTCAGCACCAGCTCCCCACGTCCTGCCCCACACCAGTGCCCAAAACAGCACTTCAGGTTTAGGGCTTCCTCTGTGACATCCCAGCCTGCAGCAGGGACTTCTCCTGGGCCTTCCCCAGCCCTCCTGGGAAAAGGAAGGAGGAGGCAAGTCCGGAGGCAGCACTGGGCACTGGAGTTGACTCAGCAGTGGCACCCACGCTGAGTGTCCCTCCCACAGGGGACCTGCACACGCTTTACTCCACCCCTCCGGGGCATTTTCAGTTTATCACTCCACCTGCAGCCTTCTTCGCTGGGGCAGGGCACAGAGCTTGATGCTGGTTGCTGCAGGCCTCTGCAGCAATTGTACCTGCAATCTATGAACACAAGCCTAGCCAAAAAAAACCCATAGAAAAACCCTATAAAATCACCCCCAAATTTCTCCTGCAGCTGCACTGTGCATGGAAGGTGGGGGTAAGGTCTATAAGATGAGAGCTTGGGCAGCAAGCAAGACTTACATGCCAGCAAGTCAGGTATTTGGGCTACAGTCTTGCTAAACTCAGCTACACTGAAATACAAGTGCAGTTTAAGAAGGTGAAAGATCTCGCACAGACAGGGCCTGAGCTCTGATTGCTGCAGCTCACTTTCAAATGAAAAGTTTTGGTTAACAAATTGGCTCATGACCCAACACCCAGAGATATTCTGTAGCAAAAGCCCTTCTAATTAATACACTGATAGTCTTTCTCTAGAGGCACTTTGTCCTTATAAGTGTGAAATAACCCATTCAAATATGCAGCAACTTACAGAGTGATAATCTGCGAAAGAGAATACCAATTTGAGTTAACAGAACTTCCCTTTTTGAAAAGAATGCTTTTTTCTTTTTCAAAGGGGGAAAACCCAGCAAATATATTTGGTACATGATGTGACTAATTTATATACCTCAGACTCCAGCATATTTCCTGGTGCCCCAAGACACATATCTACTAAATAAATTTGATTATATCCTTTTTCCTTCTGCCAGCAACAATGTCTCCAACAGGGCTCATTTAACTTAGAAAGGGAAAGTTTTCATAGTTTCTCGTTTTCCAATCCTTTGTCTTCGCCTTCCTTACAAAGTCTTACTAGCCTCTTTCATGACCATCAAAAGAAGCTTAGGGAGTTACTCTCAATAATTCCAGCCTTGTTTTTTCAGCATACATGACAGCAAACACTCCAGAGCTCATTTTTAGTGTAACACAACAGAGGGTCTACAACAAAACATCCAAAAGAAATTCTGTGCATGGTTGCTCATTATTCAACCTATTGAGAGCTGCCTGTTATCACACATATTGCAATATTCCAAATGATCTCTGGAAAATCACCTGGACCCTGGTGTACTCATCTAAAAAAAGCTGAGCCACTTCCCAACACTCACTTTTTCAGCTGGGAAACTTCCACAGGAGCATGCTGGCACCCAGCCCACCCAAGTTAGTCAGAGGGTAGAACCTGCAAGCAGGAGAAAGTGTACATAGCAACCAGCTTCTCAAGTACAAAAACCACCCACCCCAGGCTTTTATCAACCTAACACCCATTCCAAGGTTTAAAATCCACTTACCTTCTTTATACATGTTTATTTAAGTCTGTACATACTAAAAGCAGCTTTCAGGCAGCCGTGCAACACGGGTCAGAGCCCACACCTTAGCAGTGCCTCCCACGGCACGGCACAGCCAAGGAGCAGGGGCTGCTCACCTTTCCCCCACAGCCACTGCTCTGCTGGGGGAGAGATTTACTTTAATTCATTTTTATACCCTTTTCACGAAGCAGGGAGGGAGCTCCGTGTGAAAGCCCCTCACCAGCCCAAACCCCAGGCTCTGTACCCCAGGAGTGCCCTCCCCCTTCTCTGGCTGTTTATATGCCCAGGGCAGGTGATGGCATTTACAGATGGGTTGGTGGGGAGTGAGAGTCACCTGCAGGCACCCCGCAGGATGTGACCCATTCCATTTGCCTTTCCAAACACCCATTAACCCGGATCATTTGCAATTAATTCCCTTTACTGCCCTAAATCAGTGCTCAAATTCCAAAGTCTGAGATGCTCTCAAAAACCACTTGCTGGCTCCTTCTTCTATAAATTGGGGTCAGTGAAGAACAAAGAACTGCCATGTTTTTTGCACATCACAAATCTCTGTCTCTCATTTCTTTTCCTTTGTCAGGCCTGGTTGCTGATGGGTTTGGCACCCCACAGCTCCCTGATGCATGGAGCAGGCTCACCTTCCCTGTCCTGCCCCTGCATGGGGCATCCTCACTGCAGCTGCTGGGAAAGCTCATTCCCAAAGGGTGTCTCCAGCAGAATCCAGGAAATGATTATGAAATCCACAATGGTTCCCACTCCTCTGGAAACACTAATGTACATGGGAAAAGCTGCAGAGTTTAGTTTTTATTGAGAAAACACAGCAGTGGATGTAGAGCAGCAGAGGTGCCTGTACTCAACAAGAGCTTGCCATGGGGAACCTCCTGCCCTGCTCATGTGTGTGGGGCAAATCAAGGGCTCTCAGAGGAGATTTTGGAGTCAACATCACCCCCCCGTCCTCTTCTGGGGGTAGAGTGGAGCCAGGAGGGGCTATAACATAAAGTGTAGCTGCTGGCTAAGCCCAGCCAGTGTGCAGAAAGTGAAATTTAATGACTTTGGAGAAAGCACAGCAGGGCCATGGGTGGAGCTAGAGGGGGTGACAGCCTCAGCACATGGACCCATCTTCCAGGCTCTCCTGCAGGCCTTGTGCAGCCTGGAAGGACTGGTGGTGTCCTGTGCACAGGAGAGGAGGACTTGGCAGTGTTTTGAACTCTGACCAAGCAGTGCTCCTCACAAAAGAGCAGCAGTCTCACTACTCAGCATCCAGTCCACACATTTGAATCCTGACAGTGATAACAAGCATCAGAAAACAATCCAATTGTGCAAAGCAACCTTGGTGTGAGGAGGTGGGAGGTGTATTCCCACAGGCACTTGCTGAAACATCTCTTCATCTTCTGGCAGCACACAAAGAGTCATCAACTTTGGCAGAGCCCAGCCAAGTGCAGACTCCCTCCCTCCATCTCTGGCGCTCTCCATCCTTCAGGCTCAGAAGGACCCAGGCTGTGGAGAGAGCTGCTGGTGACCTCGCTGGCAGGCGTGGGTCTCTGAGTGAGCAACATCAAGAGCTGCAGAAATGGAGAACTCACACGCCACTTTACAGCAGTGCAGCCACAGCCCAGGCTGAGGCACCACGGCAGTGCTGGTGGGACCAGGCACAATATTTTGCCTACCCTGACGCTCCTGAGTCAGCTTCTCTGGAAACTGGGAAAGAAGGATGTGCTAGATAATATCCGAGTGCTGAAATGCAAAGCAGGGCTGTGTCACCCAGCTGGCTCCCTGTAGGAAATGCTCTTGACACCATGCACAAGAGATGGAAAATGTGTCTCTCCGGAGCAGCTGCTCAGGCACTGCTTCCTGCTTCCAGCACGTTTGGAGTTCCAGTGTTTCCCAGCAAACCCAAAATTCATGGGAGGGCAGCACTCGCCACCATCTCGTTTTTGGTCCCCACTTTACCCTGCACCCCACAGCACCCACACCCCAGGGAGCTCCACCAGACTGAGACAAGGGGTTACTGAAAGTGCTGTATTTACAGGGCAATGTTCACTTCTGCTGTTGTTATTTACAGTTTATTTACAAATAATCCCTGTAGTCACCAACAGTTGAATACAGCAGCGTTAGACAGAACTTTACGGCAGGCTGGCAAGGCAGAGCAGCCGGTTCCTCTTCCTTTCCCTTTTCAGCCCTGCCGAGGGAAGGGCTTCCGTGATTTGCCTTCCCCGGGAGCACAGAGGCAGCGCCTGTTAATCAGTGACACGGGAGCAGAGGTGACTAACGCACAGCTCAGCTGCTGGCACTGCTTGCTGCAGGTGTCACGGGAAAACCGCCCAACCCCGGGCTTGGCTGAGGTGTTTGCAGGGCTGAGCTTTCCCGGCCAGGCTGGCACGGCTCTGCTGCTGCTCGTCCCTGTCAGGCGGAGCTGAGCGCAGCCCAGGGACCAGCTGGGGCAGCAGAGGGCCAGGCTGCCAGCGGCAGGGACCGTCCTGGAAGGATGGCAGGGTCCGGAGGAGCGCTCCTGGGGATGGAGCCTCCGCCACCAGCTGCCTTTGAACTTAAATTTTCACCGACGGGCTGCAGGGTGCACAGACACGGGCATCACCTTCCTCCAGTGTGTGAAGCGGGTCCTGACAGCCAGATGTGGCTGAGGGTTGTGCCGAGCTCCTCCGCAGACCACCTGGGGCTGCCCTCTCTCCACCAGCAGGGAACGAGACTGTTCCAGGCAGTGGGCAGGGAGTGCAGCCCTGACCTGCGAAGACAGCTTTCCCAGGGCACAGGTCCATTCAAGAGACAAGCTCTCCCCCTGGGGTGTTTGTTCGGATCTTCCTCTCCTCCACAGACTAATCCGGGTTTACACGGAGTCTTCCACAGAATACTAAAATACTAACAGGGGGCGGCAAGGGGCCGGCTGTTCCTTTTCACATGGATTTGCAGCCCGGCTGCCAGAGAGGCATCTTACAAAGGGACTTTTGGCTCGCCCCTGTGGATCCCTGGTTTTCAAGCCACGCAGGGGACAAAGATGCTGTTTATGCCCCAGGACCCATTTCCCAGCTCTGCCAGCCCTGGCCAAGCTGTGCACGAGCGTGGGTGCCACTGCCACTGCAGGGCCCACACCCCCGTGCTCTGTGCCTCCCTGCTCAGGGGGCGACGGCCGATGGCTGCTTCCTCTGCTCCTGCCTCATCTTCAGAGCCAGCATGGCCCGGCGGTACAAATCTGGGAACAAGGGGAGCAGTCAGGCACTGGCCTGGGACCAGCTCCATGGCCCCGCTGGCAACCTGTGCTGAGTGAGGCTGCAAGGACAGCCCAGGCCCCAGCACAGTCACTCACGTGGCCTTCCTGCATCCCGCCCCGCAGCAGAGGCAGCAGCATCTGCCTCCAGAGCAGCCCCCACGCAGCCCTGCAGCAGCACCTGCCCGTGCCCGTGTCCCCACACCAAGCACCCCGTGGCCAAGTGTCCCTGCACAGCTCCCAGCCCGCTGCCAGCAGGCCAGACCCTGATGCTTTCAGCAAAATCTGTCCTGAGAAATACCAACCAAAGGTGCTTGAGATCTCCTCATGCTGCTGCTCCAGAGAAGGTTCCCGTGACTTGATTTTGTTCTTGATTTTCTTTTTTTTTTTCTTTTTCATACCCTGTGCTGAATGGAGAAATACAAAATTTCAGGCACCACACACCTGAGCAAGGGTGCCTTTGTCACCAAACCAGCAGAGAGGACTGCTGGTGGCAGGTTTGCAGTCCTCCATTGCTTCCGTGCATCATCCGCTGTGGAGATGCTCAGATGTCTCTCCTCTTCCCCTCTGGATTCCTGTGAGCTGGCTCTGCACTCAGCTGATCTGCAAGCAGAGCTGATGGAGGTGGCGGGCACCAGTGGTCCAGTGTTTTGTCATGTTGCCAGGCCTGGCCACCTCCCTGTAGGGTGGCTCTGGGGGCCCTGCAGAGCTGGCAGCCACCCACAGTCCCCTCTCACCTGGGTGGGGGGTGGCTATGGGCTCCTCCTGCCCGACCCTGTTGGGGAGCAGCAGCCCCCCGGCAGCCCCTACTCCTGCTCCCTCCGGCTCTTCGGCCGGGCTTGGCTGCCCCAAGCCCTTCTTCTTCACCTTCACCTTCCTCTTCCTCCTCCTGGGGCCCTTAGTGCTCTCCTCCTGGGCAGGGAAAGGGGGGTGAGGAGAGGGTGGCAGAGCCCCTCTTCCGCCCCGTCCCACCCCGGGGTCCCACTCACTCACGCACCAGGGGCAGGAGGCGGCAGGCGGGGCGCACCGGCCGGGGCTCCCCGCTCTTCCCCGCGCCCTCTCGAGCATCTTCCCCGGCGGGCGGCCGGTCCCTGTGGGACGGAGCACAGCGGGGGTGAGGACGAGCGCTGCGGGGGGAGCGAGGGGACGGGCTTCACGCACCCACCTGCGGGCGGCCCTCGGGGCAGGCGGCACCGGGGCGGCGTCCGGCGGGGCCGGGGCGGCGGCGGCGGCGCGGAGGAGCCAGCGCAGCCCCTGCAGGGTGGCGCGGGCCGGGCGGGCGGGGGGGACCCGCTTGGCGACACAGGGCTCCTGCGGGAGGGCGGGCGGGGGTCAGCGCGGGGAGCCCCGCGGCGGTGGCAGCGGGAGCGGGGAGCGGGGAGCGGGGAGCGGAGCCAGCCCCGCACTCACGATGCGGCAGGGCGAGCGGTTCTCGTTGACCAGCCGCTCCAGGCACAGCCGCTCGATCAGCTCGCAGGGCAGCAGCGCGGCCGCCGCGTCTTGCTTGTTGGCCAGCCTGGGGCACGGGAAGAGCGGCCGTCACCGCCAGCTCGGCCCCCGGTGCCTCGCCACGGAGGCTGTGCGCTTCCTCCCGGCTTGCCTGCGCTTAGGTGAAGCATTGCCCCAGCCCTCCCCCGGCACCGGAGCCCCCTCCTCACCTCCTCCCCACGGATGCTCCGATCTCCCAAGCACTCCTCGGGTCCTCATGTCCCCGCGCTCCCCGACAGCTCCCGGGCACCAAATCCCCGCAGCAACCCACAGCCCCCGCCACAGGGTCCCACTCCGCCCCTCACCCCCAACCTCACGGCTCGCATCCCGATCTTACAGCAAGAGCGGCTTCCCGGACACATCGGGGTGGCTCAGGACGCGGCTCAGGACCTTGCGGGCCTCCTCCATCCGTGCCAGGTCACCGGAGTCCAGGACGAAGAGGAGCCCGTGCGCCTCGCTGTAGTGGCTGCGCCAGGCGCTGCGGGAGCGCTGTGCCCCGGGCAGGTCCAGCAGCGTCACCTCGAACCTATCCAGCCGCAGGCGGCTCCGGCCAGGCTGCGCATCGGGCAGCACCTCCCCGGCCAGCGCTGCGTGTGGGGAGAGCGCAGAGAGCTGGCACAGGGGCCCAGGAGCGTCCCTGTGCCCTGTGCCCCTCCTGCCCCAGCCACGTCCCCGCTCCCACTGCCCGGGACACGGCCGTGCCCCGCAGACTCCCCCGGAACAGCGGCTGGAGCTCAGAAGCCTCGGTCCTTTGGTTTCAGAGCACCATAAAGCTGCTGCCTGCGTCTGGGGCTGCCTCTGGGTTGTGCTGCTCCTCACCTGTCTCTATGTCCGCGATGACGGAGGTTTTCCCTGCGTTGTCCAGCCCCATGACAAGGAGGGTCACCTTCCTGGGGAGCGACAGCAGCAGGTGAGCACCCCAGAAAAAGGCTGTGCTCCTGGGGAGCGGTGACCACTGCTGGCCCCCAAGCAAAGGACCCTGCCCATGGCAGCTACAATTCAGCCAGGAGAGAGGCAGGACAGTGACACGGCTTCTGTCTCAGCTGGGGACAAGTGCAGGGACAACCCCTGTGCATGGGAGAGGGTGAGGACAGGCACAAGGTCCTGGAGCCACCCCAATACCGTGGGACACCCACACTGCAGAGCCTTCCATGTACTTCCTATGGCAAGGACTTATTTTCAAATCATACAGGATTAAGCAATTATATGCACAGGCCAGCATGATTCTTCCTGATATGCAGTCAATGATTACACCTTCCTTGCAGTAAATTTTGAATATACACAGGTAGGGAAAGGTTGCAAGGATGATTTTATGAGTTTCTGCCTGGACTCAGGTGTTCTTCCTGTTTCTAACCAGTCCTGTCCACTCTCCAGCAACATGATCCACCAGAGCCACACAAACAACATTTTCTCTGCCACAGACAAGCCACTACAGTTATTTGCAATGCCATTTTCTTCCTTAAACATATAGACCAGGCTGCATGGCAGTGGAGATGGCACAGCTCCACGTCCAGAATTGCAGCAGGTAAGGTGTCCTCTCTGGAGGGAGAGGACCATAAAGCTCCTTGCAGTGCTGTCCCAGGGAATTAACCTGGATGTTCTGGCATATGCAAACAAGGCAGGTGTTTCAGTGCATCCTCCCCAGCTTTCCTGGGGAGCTGCTGACTCTGCAGAGCCAGAATCCCTGTGGAACCATTCCCTGCACTGCACCCCTGCCCAGCTCCTGCCTGCAGCAGGACACACGTGTGCCTTGCTCAGCAGTCTGGGGACAGCTCCTGCACCTGTCTTTCCCTGTCACCACACCGGCGCCCTCACCACTCATAAACACACGGGTAAATATTGTCACCCCTGGGAGCCCCGGGAGTGGGCACAGGGACCTACCTGATGGGCTCCTGTATGGCCTGCAGCCACGACCAGCAGTGGGAGAAGAGGTGGAACATGGTCTGCAGCCCTGCGCAGAGGGGTGGCCTCTCTGCAGCACCTACGAAGTGAGCAGCCCAGCACGTCCCTGTGCTTCATCCTCCCGCCTGGGCTCTCTCTTCACGGCAGGGAACATCTCATCCCGGGGTGTCCTGTCCCACGGCACAGCACTGCTGCCTTCTGTCTGGTGCACGCAAGCCAAGCCTGGAGAAAAAACCCGTCCTTCTGGGCAATACCCCATGGGCACAGACCCTGCTCTCACTGCCCCTCACATCAGGGGTGCCAGTCAGTCTCTCACCTGCTCATCCCCGCTGCACAGCCTCTGCTCACTTGCCCTTTGCGTAGCAGCTGCTTAAATTTAATCTGGATTTAAATTACTTACTCCTGCAGGCTCCTTAATCCTGGTGGGTCGGCCCAGGCCAGTGGCTGCTGGACCCGGCTGTGCTGGGACTGCCTGCCACGCTGGGTGACACGGCACTGGCTCGTCCACCCCACTGCAGCCTCGTGTCCCCATCACTGGTGGACGTGGCTTGTGGTGGGGACACTGCCTGACGGCCCTGTGGGCTGAATTAGGGGCTCCTCTAAGGGGCAGCTCCTCTGGCTTCTCCCTGCCTGATCCCTGAGGGGCTGTTTCTCTGCAGCCCCTGCAAGGAGCATCCCCTTCACGGTGTGCCCAGCTCTGCTGCTCACCCAGGGCCCCCTCTGAGCCGGGCTGGGGGACATCACTGCTCTCTGCTTGTGTTTTGTGCCCTGGCAAGGCACCGCCTGCGTGGCAGCAGGTCCTGTGCTCCCCGAGATGGAAACACAACCAGCCCCAGCAGGAGCCTGGCTGGGAGCAGGGAACTGGTGGAGACCCTCAGACCACAGGGCAGAGAGTGGAGAAAAAAAAAAAAAAAAAAAGCACCAGCTCCTCGATCTTCAGCTCTGAAGCTCTTATCTTGCTTCTCAGGTTTCCTGCTTCTTTTCCCAGCCAGAGCTGTCCTCCCTGGCTTGCTGCCACTGATGTGTGTGGAGAAGTCACACAGGGATGTCTGAGCTGCAGGAGCTCTGGGTGGGGGAAGTGGAGTCGAGAGGGACAAAGACATGAGGTCCTTCCAAAGCCATACCCAGGAGCAAACAGGGAGCCTGCTGGCTCACATCAGTCCGTGCTAAACCACCCAGCACCAGCAGCACTACCTCGACCAGCTGAGCACCAACCACGAGCCAGAGATGCTGAGACACTGCTCTGGCCCCAGGGGTGCAAGCCCAGGATGGGCACGGCCCCTTGCCCTTCCCTCCAGCCCCCCAGCCCCACGCCCTTCTCCCCAGCCCCACATGCTGTTGGGAACTCAGCAGCTGTCCTGGGCAAGGGAGGTGCCCCAGTTCCATGCCGTGGGCAGGCAGCCATGCATGGTAAATGGTTGATGAAGTTGCTGTTCTGGTATCACTGCCAGGTGCCATATTTGGGGTCACTGGCCACCCCTGTGCTGCTGATGGCGGGGCAGTGGCAGCAGCTCCCTGTCCCCATCCTGGTGGCCTTTCCTGGTTTGTCCATGCCTGTACCAGCAGCCTGAGGGGAGCAGCAGCCAGGGCAGGTTCACTCACAGCAGGGGCTGTGATGCTTTTTGCAGAATTAGCCGTATGAGGGCTGAAGTGATTTGCTCCGAGTGTCAGCTCTTGCCTCTGTGTTTAGGGGTGGCACTGTCAGGGGACAGGAATGTGCTATAACATGACCACAGGTGCTATAAATAGGGAAGTGCCATGTGTCAGGCAGCCCTGGAGGAGTGGCTCAGCTTCCTGAGGGGCAGCAGGATCTGATCTCCCTCTGGCACCAATGGCTTTGCAGACATCTCTGAACACTTGGGGTGCCACTGCTTTTAAAACAAGTGTCCAAAATCCCTGGTCAGACTAGAGCTGAGGACAGGAAAAGCCCCCAGGAGCCTGAGGCAGCTCCAGGTCACACCTCCCAGTACACACACACACCATGATCAACAGCCAGGAAAACCTCAAAATCCACCCCAAACCTGGTGAAACCCACACTGGGCTCCAGAGAGGCGGCACGAGGGCCAAGCCCACATGGATGTGAGTTCTGCTGGGCCTGCGCTCAGGTTCTGAGTGGGCAGCTGGCCCTCTGCCCACGCAGCCAGCCGGCCGGAGTGCAGCCACACACCCTCTGCCAGGGCCACTGGGCCTCCCCAGGCGGTGCCAGCGGGGACCCGCAGCAGCCATTCTCGTTTCCTTGGTGACTGTTGCCAGGTGAGAAACTCTAAGGCAGAATTTATTATCTTGGCAGATAAATGAAGATGTTCCTCACCAGAGCTGTAACCAGACCGTGCCGGGGCACGGTGCTGGGCTGGACCCTCTAGTGCTGCCAGCGCCAGCAGGAGCCCCAGGGAGGGCAGTGCCCGGGGCGCCGGGGCTGCCTGGCCCCTGGCATCGCTCCCCGGAAGGCAGCACGTGCTTTGGGGCTATTTCTGCCCGCTGGAGTGCCGCCGCAGAGGCAATGAGGCGAAACCACAGGGACCACGCGGAGGCGCAGATGGCCGCGGGCTGGCGGGCTGCCCTGCCTTGGCTTCACTAGACCCCGTGAGTACGTGCCCCGTCGGGCACATGGGAACCCCCCCTGGCACCCCCGGGGCAGGCAGCAGAGCTGGGGGGACGGCTGGGGAGCTTGGACGTGGGGAATGATGAAGGGAACACAGCGGGCAGAGCAATAGGGGCTGCCTGCAGCCCGGAGAGCCTTGAGCTGAGCTGACACCAAAGCCAAGGTGATGGCAAAGACCAAAAAGTCCTGGCAGAAATATTAGCAAGCTGTTCTGCTGTGCTTGGAACCACATCAACTCTGCCCGAAAAGGGACCTGTGGTGGGCAAGGACACACACAGGCTTTGAGGAGAGACTCATCTCTCTATTCAGTGTGTCATATGACAGCGCTCTGAGCTGGTAGGTATGCAAACAGCCACATTGTCCCTTTAAATCCCAGCACAGCGCTGGTGGCTAATGGTAACCCCGGATCACAGCAGCTCCCAAATCCCAAGAGCTAATTACAGGCAAACGCCCTGCAGTCAGGCTGGGAACACAGGATATTTACAGCCTGTGACACCGAGACCTGTTGGTGAGGAACTGGGGCACCGTGGAGGTTTTCTGGCATGCTGGGGACAGTGGATGGTTTGTGCCCCACTGCCATGCAGCCATTGTGGGCAACCATTCCTCGAGCTCTTTTGGGTAAGGGAGGTGGTTTTTCCAGAGTGTTCTTTGCTCCCCCACACCGGCACCATCACCCTGTGTTGGAGGCAGAAGCAGGCAGGAAGCATGCAGGGAATTGTTTGCTTTTCACCCAGTTCCTGGCAGGGAGCTTCCCAGCCAAAGCATACACAAATTTCTAGGAGAGGCTTGGATCTGAGCGCTCTGTTTGCCCCGCTCCCTGTGGCAGGACAAGCTGCCTCCTTGTTCCTTTCCCCATGCCCACAGCTCTGGGGAGCCCCTGTGATGGCCACAAGCCCTTCCCAGGCTCCTGCAGTGGTTTTGTTGAGAGCATTATGGTGCTCCTGCTGCTTTCCTGGGGGGGAAAGCACACATAAACTGTTCCTCCTGCCTGTCCGGGGCACACACAGGCACAGCCTGGCTGGGTTAGCACTCTGCCAGGGCTGTATACTCTTACAACAGGGACCAGGGGAATCAGTTAATTAAAGGTAATTTTAACCCTTCCTGCCTGGTTTAGTGTTACAGCATCACCCACTGCCTGTGCTGGGACTGTAGCCAAGGAGGCATGACTTCAAAATGTGTAATTATCGCAAAGATCTATAAATGCACCCAAAGGTAACTCTGCTTTCTTGTTAACGAGCTGAAGCATGAGGCAGCTGGCATGGCCTGTGCTGTGCCTGCAAGCATCCTCTGGCAGCACTGAGCCCCGTGCCCAGATCCAGTGGGCTCAGCACAGCCTCCAGGGAGATTTAGAGGGATGAGATCCTCAGCACAGATACCAGATTCTCTCCCAGCAGGGTCAGAGTGAGGCTGGATGTGGAACTGGAGTGGTGAAAGCAGTCGCACGATGAAGCAAATGGAATAAACATTTCCCCAACCAGAAACTATTCCACAGACTGCTGGGGCAGGGAAAAATACAGCTGAGTTACTGTGAAAGCAATGCAAAATCCAAACAGTTTGGGCTGTGGAAACCAGTCATTTGCAAAGTTATTTCCAAACTAAGTCAAAAATTCCCAGCTCAGAGATTCCTGGGAACGTCCCAGCCCTGCCGGTAGGGCAGCGTGGCTGCACTGAGGGGACAAAACCGTGTCCCCTTCTCACATACCCGTCAAGCTGGGGGACACTCTGTGATTGCCACTTCACCCGGCACACGGGGCGTTTTGCCCATCCACACGTCCCCTCTGTGGCTGAGTGTTTAATCCCCAGCACAGGCTGTGCTCTGAGGAGCTTTCAGCTCTGAAGGCAGGCAGCTCGGCCATCCCCACACCCCGAGCAGCTGCCTCCACCTCTGTGGCAGGGCTATATTTGGGAAGGCAGCAGAGCACTCGGCATGTTCCGACGAGCACCGTGGGAGCGGTGCCGGCTCCGGGTCCTAGAGAGAGAGCTGGGGGAGCACGCTGGCAGCTCTCCCCACCTGGGCTCTTTAAGAGTCTGGCTCGGAGCTCCCTGTCTTTTCCAAACGATTTTCTCTTCTCCTTTTACAGGAGCTGAGCCGCCAGGCAGGCATGTGTAAAGCAGACAGGGTTATTTTGAGACTGAGAGCCGGTGAGGAAGCTTGCTCCCACCCCACGCACAGCCCAGGCTCCCACACACAAATGCCCCAGCACATCCAAGGGGCTGGGAAAGCTGCACAGCAAACCCTGTGCTTTCACACAGTGGGGGCCACCACCACCACTGCCCTTTGTGTGTGCTGTGTGAACACTGGGATTAAAAAAAAAAAAAAAATTCTGGAGGCTGGGATTAAGAAATGAATGAAGCTGGGATGCTGTCCAGGGCAGGGCAGGCACTTGCAGAGACAGGAAAATTGACATTTGCACGTGGTGGTGAGACTCAGGTGCCTTGGGTATCCCCAGTGATCATTGTGGGTCCCTTCCAGCTCAGGAGATTCTGTGATTCCGTGAGTCCATGATTCTGTGATTCTGTGATTCCGTGATTATGTGGTTCTGTGATTCCATGATTCTGTGGTTCTGTGATTCCGTGATTCTATGATTCCGTGATTCCATGATTCTGTGATTCTGTGATTCCGTGATTCTGTGATTCCATGATTCTGTGATTCTGTGATTCCATGATTCTGTGATTCTGTGATTCCGTGATTACGTGGTTCTGTGATTCCATGATTCTGTGGTTCTGTGATTCCATGTCACTTCACATCCACCAGCCCAGGGGCTGTTCTGCTTCTGGGAGGTTCCAGAGTGAGGGCCAGTCAGCAGCCACCAGCTCTGCTGGTCCAGAATGCAGCCACTGTAGGGTGGGGACACCTGGGGAGGATGTCCCCAGCGCCTGGCCCGGCCCTGCTGGCCTGTGGCAGCTCTGGTTCAGGCAGTTTCTCTGTGGCACTGGTGTCCCAGGGTGTCTGTGCAGCCCCAGCTGTGCTGGGCTCGCAGGCAGAGGTGTGGGCGTGGGGTTGGCAGGGACAGGGAGTGGCAGGGCAGCAGGACAGGAGCTCTGGCTGATGCTATCTGTGACCCACATCGCTTTTTTGGCCTGTCTGCTGTTTACAGCGCAGAGGACAGGTGGGGTCAGGCTGTAGAAGTGACTCACAGCATGAACAGCTCCTGCTGCTCCTTGCTTGGGACAGAAAATGGGATAATAACTGGTGTGGAAAATGCTGTGAGGCTTTGTTTCTCCATTCCTCTCGATGGCTGCTGGGGCTTACGGATACAGGACTGGAATTTTTGCTTGCTTAAACAGTTGCTCTTAAGTATTTCATCACGAAGCAAGGGAAGCTGAAATTAAAAATATGATGAGTCGAAGCCCAGGCATTGCTCAGCCGAGGGCTTGGTGACCTGCCAGACTCCTGGGGAATGCTTTTAATTTGGATAAGTGGAAGTTGCATAAATGGTACAAACGGCACGCTGCTCTTGCTGCTCATACAGAGCCGTGGGTGCTGTTGGCAGTGCCACAGGATGTGTTGTCACTGGCTCAGCACCCAGCCAGGCACAGCTGCTCCCGTGCACAGCTCCCACCCCGGCTGGACACCATCACCAGACAGCCTGGACACTGCTGCCTTCACCCTCTGCCCTGCCAGAGGTTTTTTTTGGAGAGGCTGTTTTCCAAAAAACATCTTGAAAATATGTAACTGTCATACCAGAGCTGAGTGGTCACACATAGATCTCCCGTCCCCACCAGTCAGGCCAGTCTCCATGAGCTCATGGGGATTGTGGTTTCCCAAAGCAGCTGTTCAGCTTGGAAGTAGAAGCTCTGAGCAGCTGCAGGGACAGGGATTGCTTCTGTGTGGGAGCTGTTGCTGGGGGAGGTATGGCCTCCACAGTCTCAGGCAGTTTTATTCTCAGCTCTCCTGCTGATAAACCCGATAGCCCTGGTAATGCTTCCAGCCCGGTGAAATGGGGAAAACTCCTGTGCGTGTGGTTTGGGAGGTTTGGTGCTTTTGGCTGGCGTGGGGCAGGTGCGTGGACAGTGTCTCTGTTGCTAACGTGGGCACCTCCCTGTGAGCTGGCCTAGCTGCCGAGGGCTGAGCACTGAGAGCCTTTCACAAGTTACCTAAAAATTCCTGGTGTGCCTAAAGCGGGGAAGATTGACCAGTGTCAGACACTCTTTGCCTTGTCCCGTGTGTCCCAGCCAGGCAGCGTGTGCCCAGGCTGGACTGAGGGATGTGGCAGGCAGTGGGTGCCCAGGCAAGACAGCGTGTGTTCGTCCCCCCCGTGCCCTCACCACCACTCCTGGGGACAGGTGGGCAGGGCTGCTGCTGGAGGCAGCGTGAGCTGGGCACAGCAGGGACCCCCATGGCCACGGAGGTGGGCAGCAGCCCAGCCAGCCTCCCTTCCCACCACTGGGCGGGTGAACGAGGTGGGACAGACAGGAGGGAGGGGGGCTGAGCGCTGGGAGGTTTGGCTCTGTCAGCGAGTCCACACATCCCATTATCTCCGGGGCGGGTCCTTGAAGGTGATGGGAAAAGCGCTCTCGCTCAGCTGTAGCACAAGGTCACAGCTGGAGGCAGGAACACGCAAGACACAGGAGACACATCTCCCGTGTAACAACGTTCCCAAATCTCGATACACACACCAGGCACTCAGGGGACCTGAAGGGCGTCCCCGACACAGCCTGTCTTGCAAGATACCAAAATGCTCCCTGCCTTGACAGCACCCCCCTCCCACACGCTGCCCCGCCGAGCGCAGGACCATGTGGTGCCATTCTGGGTCTGGAGCTGGGGTCAGGCCCCGGGTCTGAGGTGCTGGTGGGTGCAGGCAGCTCTCTGGCAGCTGTCTGATTCAGGCATCCTTCCTGCCCTGCCCTGGGACCCCAGTGTCCCTGGGGCTACCTGGCAATTCTCCCCTGGAGGGACCCTCCGTGTGCTGCTGCACCTTGGGGCGTTGGAAACTGCCCGGAATTGATTTGGCCTGGCCTTGACAGGGGGGTCCTGGGGAGGGCTCCAAAGTCTCCAGGGCACACCCGAGGGGTAGCACGGGGATTGTCAGCACTGTGACTGGGGAGGGGGAGACCCCAGGTGGGTCTGTGGGGGCTCTGGGCTGTGGGTCCTGGCCATGCCGGGGAGGCGCTTCCCTGCGGAGACGGGGAGTCCTCGGTAGAAGGTCCTGCTCCGAGACAGGGGTTTCGGGGCAGAGGCGCAGGTGGGGCTGTCCCGGGGCAGGGACCTCCACACCCGGAGGGACCAGGGCACAGTAGCGATGGGGGTCCCGGAGCAGGAGGGCGGCGGCCAGGGCAGGGATGCGGCGCCGGGAGCCGGGGGCCCCGGGCTGGAGGATATGGACGCGGTGGGGACGCCTGGCCGGCGGAGCCCGGGCCGAGGGGTCGGGGCGGTGCCGGGGCGGTGCCGGGGCGGTACCGGAGCGGGGCCGTGCGGGGCCGTGCGGGGCCGTGCGGGGCCGCCCGTCGGGGCCCGGTGCGGCGGGGCAGCCCCGCCCCGCCCCGTCCCGCCCCGCAGCGCGGCTCTTCTCTCCGCTGCAGCCCGGGATGGCGCCGCGGCGGGGCTGAGCGCCCGGGCCGGGCCGGGCCGGGCCGGGGCCGCCATGGACGGTCCGAGCGGGGGCTGCCCGCCCGCCGCCGCCCCGTCGCGGGCGAAGCTGCCGCTCGGCATCGTCTTCTCGACGGCGCTGTTCTGCGGGGAGGGGGCGGCGGCCGCCGTGCTCTGCCTCTCCTACGGCCACTCCGACGACCGCTTCTGGCTGGCGCTCACCGTCTTCTTCGTGCTCTGCCCCTCCGTCCTGGTGCAGCTCACCCTCATCTTCGTGCACCGCGACCTCAGCCGCGACCGCCCGCTCGTCCTGCTCATGCACCTGCTGCAGCTCGGGCCCATCATCAGGTGAGCGCGGCGGGGACCCCGGGCACCCCCGAGCACCCCCGGCACCCCCGGCACCTCCGGGCACCCCCGGCACCCCCGGCACCCCCGGTACCCCCGGGCACCCCCGGCACCCCCGGGCACCCCGGCACCCCCGGCACCCCCGGTACCCCCCGGCACCCCCGGTACCCCCGACACCCCGGCACCCCCGGTACCCCCGGTACCCCCGGCACCCCCGGGCACCCCCGGCACCCCCGGTACCCCCGAGCACCCCCGGCACCAATACGCGGAGCCCGGCAGGGGCGCGGGCACCGGGTGAGAGCAGGGAGCGGCGCCGGGCAGGCCGGGCACGCCGGGACCATGTGTCAGCGGCCATCTGCCGGGAGCTGCTCCTGCCGGCTCCCCGTCCCTCCTCCCCGCCTCTGCTGCTCCCGGCCCGCCGGGGCCCCTTGCTCGCCGGTGGTGCCGCCGGTGCTCCTGCTGCTGGACCCCGCTCCGGGCAGGACGCGGCTCTGCCAGCCTGTTGTGTCCCAGCTGCTGGGAAAGCTCTGCTCGAGGTCTGGGAGGCAGCCAGCGATTCACTCAGCCTCTTGGTTTTGCCGTCATTTGGTTGTGCTTGTGCTGGGAGCACAGGTGGGAATCCCCGGTGGGCGTTCCAGGGTGAATGCTGACACGGTGTGGAGCTGAGTCAGGGGAGGTTTACATCACATATCGGGAAAAGGTTTTACACCCAGAGAGAGGGTGGTGGAGCTCTGAAACAGGCTCCCCAGGGAAGTGGTGACAGCACCTGGCCTGTCTGAGTTCAGCAAACGTGTGGACAATGCTCTTGGGCACATAGTGGGATTCTTGGGGTGTCCTGCATAGGGCCAGGAGTGGGACTCAGTGGGGTTATGGGACATGGAGAAGAGCTAGGTGCAGGAGTGGGGCTGGCACGGGAACTGTGGGGCCACTGGGCTGTGCTGGGAAGAGGACAGTGAGGGGGTGGATGGATGTTGCACAAGCTGATCCCTCATTCCTTGGGAATGCTGCAGTGCCTCCCGGGCTGTCACCACCCTGGGCAGGCTGCTCCATGAGAGCGCACTGCAGGAGGCATGGCACAGCACCATCTCCGTGGGGCTCCTCCCCGAGGGCAGGCCAGCAGCCACGCTTTGGGCTCGCTGTACCCACAGGGCTCCAAAACCACCGTGGCTGCTCCGCACTTCCTCTGTCAGCGGAAACAAGCAGTGTGCCAGATGTGTCCCCGGCACCATGTCTTAACTTCAGAGCCACCTGGGGGCCTTGCCTCGGTGCTGCCAGGCTGTGCTGGCCCACAGGAGTGCTGTGACTCTCACCACACCAACCGAGGCTGGCAGAGATGGGTGGGTGCTGCCCAGCTGCTGTACAGGCCAGCCGGGGCTGCCTGGGGAAGGCTGCTTCAGCCGGCTGCTCGGGCTGGAGGTGGAGCCCAGCCTGCTGAGAAGGTCTGGCTGGGCACTGGGAGCCAGCTGGATCTACACTTCAAGCTGGGCCTTTGGGATGAAACTGTTTTCCCATTGGAGTTTGCAATGAGCCATGAGTGCTGGCTTGATCTGTCCAGAGAATTTATCTTAAACCCTCCCTCCTTTTGGGTTTGATCCACAGCAATTTGTGCTGTCCTGATAAGCGCTCATAAACAATGATGTCCTGTTGGTTGCAGAGCCAGCTGGTCCCCAGGCAGGAGCCAAGCTGATCCCCCCTGGCCACGCACACCCACCCCACGGCTGTGTGGAGGGGCCGGGGTCCCCCAGTCCCTGCAGGCATGGCAGAAAGGCACAGCCCTGCCCACAGTGAGGCCTGCAGGGAAGGGGCTGCGGAAGCGCTGCCTTATCTGCCCGTGCCACACACGGCTTCACCCCGCGCCCTCCTTCCTGCTGTCCCCACCAGGGAGGAAGCGTGGAAGCCTTCTTCTGCTCAAGATGGGAGATCAAAGAAGACTCTGATATTCAGCTCTGATATTTCAGAGTTTCTTTTGCCTCTGCTTAGAGGAAGAGGTTTCTGCCAGTTGGGAGAACAGGACCCAAGGGTGATTAACACCTTCCTGTAGCTGCAGCTCCCAGCAGAGTCGCTGCTTCGTACCCTGGATGCTGCACCTCTTCCAGCAGCTGTTTCACCCCTCGCTGGAGCAGTTGTTGCCCCCCTTGCTCCCCGTGATTCACCCTGAGTGCTGGAGCAGAGGAGCAGCCACGGGGCATCCCCGTGGTGCTGGTGTGACCGGTCAGGCACTGCCCACAGCACTGCTGGGCAGTTGCCCAGAGCGGTCGGGCTGCGCTCAGCAGGAGTGGGCTGTGGCCAGCACCAGGCCAGGTGGGGCTGGAGGTGCTGGCAGGGGTGACAGCTCCTGTGTCCCCACAGGTGCGTGGAGGCCCTGGTGGTGTACTGCTGGTCCGGGCGGGAGGAGGAGCCCTACGTCACCATCACGCGCAAGCGGCGGCTGCGGAAAGGCTACGAGGTGGAGATGGAGCAGGAGGTGGGACACTCGGAGCGCCGCCTGGCCACGCACCGCAACGCCTTCAAGCGCATGGCGGTCATCCAGGCCTTCCTGGGCTCCACGCCGCAGCTCACCCTCCAGCTCTACATCAGCGTCCTGGAGAAGTACGTCCCTGTTGCCCGAGGTAAGGGGCACGTGTGCTCCCCAGGAACCCCACCAGGGCACCTCCTGTGGCAGCTGCTCAGCTGCTTGTGCTGATGTGACATCCAGGCAACCCAAAAAGTCCCTCCCGGGGACACAGCTTCCGCTGGACTCCCCTAAATGTGGAGCACAACCCGCAGAAGCTGGGCACTCTGCAGCTCTCTGCTTTCTGCTTTTGGTCTTGCAAAGTGGGAAAGAGCAGCATGGCTGAGGTGCCAGGCTCTGCTCCCAGCCCCGTGCTCGTATCTGCCCTCCAGAACCAAGCCACCCACCCAGTGCCATGTCTCATAAGAGGGTCAGGTCCCTGCCTTCCTGCTCCAGTCTCCATTCATTTTTTCCATCTAGCTACAGGCTCTGGCTTCCCTCAAGTCCCCCCACCGTATCTATTTCTGCACATTTTCCCACAGCAGAGCTCCCAGCCCAGCACTCCCACTCCGAGGCTCCCTTGCCTGCTCCCAGGATGTTTGTGTGCTTGGGGGTGGATATGCCAGAGCAAACTTCTAGCTCCCATTTTGGCACCGAGCTGGGCACGCAGGTGTGCTCCTGCACCATTCCAATTACAGTGCTGGGTGAAGGAGCTGCCCTCACCCACCCGCTCTCCCAGCAGTGCGGGGAGCCCAGACCTTGTCATCTGTGCCCACAGCAGGTGCACGAAAAGGGAAGCACAGGGGATGCCCCATAGAAACCCCCTAATATGCCACAGCCCTCTGCAAAGGCATTTTGGGGAGTTGCAGATGCACTGGAAGAATGAGTGCCAGTGCTGCCCTAGCAGTAGATGCAGGAAGTAAATACCAAATGATGTTTTGGGTGATTCCCTCACAGCTGGAGTGCCAGCTCAGCCCTGCAGCTGGCAGCCACCATGGATGGGACCAGCTGCACTCTTCTATTTTTCTCCATGGTATTCCTGGCTGTGCTGAATGTGAACAGCTGCCTGCATTCCCTACAAATGACCTTGGCTTTGCAGCCCTCGGATGGGACTGGCTCTTGGGGTGCCTCTGGGGCTACAGTGGTGCAGCTCTTGGCTGGGATGAAGGCAGAGGGGCCCTCAGAGCACAGACTGTGCCCTGCTTACCCTTGAGCAGCATTTCCTGCACAGGGCAGGGGGGCTGGGGCATGGTCCTAACACAGAAATGGCTCCAGTTTGGCCAATTCTTGTGTTTTATTGGTATAGGGAGAACCTTTGGGTTCTGAGCCTCCTGCTGCCAGCAACTTCCCCCACAGCCACCTCATCATGGGGACTGTCACCGCCATCCATGAGCTGTTCCAGCAGTGCTCACACTGAGCCTTCTGCTGTGAGCCCAGGTGTTTGGCACCCTGTACTTCTCACCCAGGACTGGTTTCCCACCTGGAGCTGTCGCCCCGCACTTTGCACCCCAGGCAGTGGAGAGGCTGGGACAGAGCCTGGTCTCCTATGCTGCCTCACTGCCCTGCTCTCTCCCTCTGCAGCCGTCCTCATGGCCATCTGCCTGGTGTCGGTCACCTACGGAGCACTGGTCTGCAACATCCTGGCCATCCAGGTCAAGTACGATGACTACAAGGTGCAGCTGCGGCCGCTGGCCTTCCTCTGCATTGTGCTGTGGCGCAGCCTGGAGATCTCCACCCGCATCGCCGTCCTCGTGCTCTTCAGCACCGTCTTCAAGCACTGGATCATCCCCATCGCCCTGGCCAACCTCCTGGTGGTCTTCTTCTTGCCCTGGGTGCAGTTCTGGCGCAGCGGCAACCGCCTGCCTGACAACATCGAGAAGAACTTCAGCCGCCTGGGCACGGTGGTGGTGCTCTGTGCCTTCACCCTCCTCTACTCCAGCATCAACATGTTCTGCTGGTCGGCCGTGCAGCTCAAGCTGGCCGACCGGGACCTCATCGACAAGTCGCAGAACTGGGGCCGCCTGGCCGTGTACTACGTGGCCCGGCTGGCGGAGAACACGGCCCTCGTCATCCTCTGGTACTTCTTCAAGACTGATGTCTATGAGAACGTCTGCACCGCGCTGCTGGTGCTGCAGCTGCTCCTCGGCTACTGCCTGGGCATCTACTTCATGCTCCTCTTCTTCCAGTACCTGCACCCCTGCCGCCAGCTCTTCCGGCACAACGTCGCTGACTTCCTGCACTGCGTGTGCTGCCGCCGGCACGCGGCGGGGACCCCGCTGTGCCTCGAGGCACCCTTGGAGCCCGGCGTGAGGCACAGCATTGTCTGAGCGCCTGGCTCCTCCAGCCAGCTACGGGCACGGGGATGGGCAGCACGGGGCTGCGCCACAGCCAGAGGATGCTCGTGGCACGGGCCGAGCGCTGCCTGCTCCTGCAGTGGCAGCAGGTCCCAGTGCATCCCCACGGGGACAGGGGGACAGGAGCGTGCCTGCCCGCTCAGGACCACTCACATGAACATGAAGGAGGGTTGATTCGGATTGGACATAAGGAAGTTTTTTGCAAAGAGAGTTGTGAGGCACTGGCACATGTTGCCCAGAGAAGTGGTGAATGTCCCGTCCCTGAAAACATTCAAGGCCAGGTTGGATGGGCTCTGAGCAACCTGGCCTAGCCAAAGATGTCCCTGCCCATCTCTGGAGTGTAACTAGATGGCCTTTAGAGGTCCCTTCCAACCCAAACTATTCTACAATTCTACAACTTATGGGGTGCCCCAACCACTTGCCCCTGCAAGCTGGCTGCCACATGGTGCACAGCCCCTGGGGTGCCCCGACACCCCCACCTGCTGCTGTGGTGCATATTTCGACCTCGGGCCACGGGTGCCACTGGGACTGTTTTAAGCAGTAAAGAAACTTTGCTGTAGCTGCGCGTCTGGGTGCTGGCAGTGACTCATGCGAGGGTGGGGACCTGCCACCGGGGCTGGCAGGGGTGCACACACCTGCTGTCCACGTAAAACTCTCCTTTACAGGCACCGGAATGGGGCTGTGCCAGCGGGAAGTGGGGATGGGGGGAGCCCCTCTGTGCAGCCGATAAGGTTCAGGAGCATGGTGGGATCGGGGCTGGCCTCATCCTGTGCTTCCGTCAGCATGGCCATGGCTGCAGGCCAGGAGAGAGCAGCATGCCAGCAAGCAGCAAGCCTGTCTGACCTGTTCCTCCAGGCTCAGGGGCCCAGAACAGGCTGCTGTTCCCAGCTGGATCACTGGACACCCCAGGGCTCAGGGCCCTGCAGTGGAGGGCAGGCAGGAAGGGAGGGGTGGCTGGCACAGCAGTGGCAGTGGGTGCTGATGGGACCCAGACATCCTGGCCCCAAACCAGGAGTGCGACACCCCCACCCCAGCACCCATTTTTGGGGTCGGCTCAGTTTGGGTGCTGGGCTGAGGATGCTCATCAGCCCTGGGTGCTGCACCACTGGTGCTCGGTCTTAAATCACCCGCCCTGTAATGGATGCCCGGGCTGGACCCTGGCACCAGCACAGCGCCGTGACCCCAGGATGCTTCTCTTCCTTTTCCCTGCAAAACGGGCAGTGGAGGCTGGTGAGGGAGGCCAGGGAAAACAGAGCTGCTGAGCCAGGCACAGGATGGATCCTCTGCAACTTCTTCCCAGGAAATTCCTGCCTTACAAAAAAAAAGCCCCGTTTTTGTCCTCAGAGGTTGCGAAACCCCAGGAGGAGCAGCCGGACACCCTGTGTGACCCAGCCGTGGGGCCACGGGGGCTCTCTCAGCACGGGGGATCTCAACTGGCCAGCACGAGGGGCTCGTTTCGGCGTTGGCCGATTGGGTCAGCCCTGCCTTCCTGGAAGGTGGCCTTTGAAAGCGCCGGCATTTCCTTAAAGTCTCCTCGGGGGAAAGTCCCCGCGGTGCCGTTCCCGCGGCCGGGACGGTCGCGCCGGCTGCTGCCTCCATAAAACGGGCGGGCAGCGGCGGCGCGGGCACAGCGCACCATGGGCAGCTGCCTGGTCAACCACTGGTTCTCGGCCGCCGTCCTCGTGAGTGTGCGGGGCTGCGGGCTCAGCGCCGCGGCGCTCTGCGGGCTAAGGGCGCTGGGGGGCTCAGGGGGGAGATGGGGACTGATGGGCTGCCCTGGGGCTGGGCTGTGGGGAGAGACAAGCATCCCCTCTGCTCGCCAGCCCGCGCGCCCCGGCAGCCAGGGGAGGGATGGGCTCTGGAAAACCGAAGTCTTGGGGAAAGCACAGCTCACGGGGAAGGGGGTCCTGGAAAATTTTAAAATGCTGCTGCTTTGCCTGGCCACTTTGGCTGGGAGCCTCCCACGTGCCTCTTCTCCCCTTGTGAGAGGAGGAGGATCCTGTGAGAAGTCGTGGCAGGGTGAGGAGCTGGCACCATGGGGACCATCTGCCAGTGCCGTGCTGCAGCATCTCCGGTGTAACAGAGCTTGCCTGGCCAGCACCCATCAGCTGCTCAGCACCGTGTGAGGAGCTGTGAATGCATGGGAACATGGGGGTTTACTGACAGTTGGGCTATTTTAATTTTTTAAGTTACTTAAAAAAGAAAAAGAAAACAGCCAAAAAACAAATATACAGCAGGGTGTGGTTTTTCTTGGGATCTCTGCAAAAATTCAGTGGCTGTGAGAGGCGGCAGTGTGGGGTGCAGGGGGGTTAGGCAGGGGACAGCAGCACAGTGGGGCCCCTGTGAAACTTCCTTGTCCCAGAATCTTTCCCACGCTGTCCTGACCCCCCTCCAGATCTGCCTTCCCTCCCGTTACACGGGTGTTGCCTGCTCCTGCCTTTCCTCCTTCCTCATGCACGGGTGATGCACAGGGCAGCGTGTGACAAGACAGCAATTCTGCAAGGCTTCCACACCTCTCCCCACCTGTGACCCTGTGTCCCAGCCCTGTGCGTGACAGGGCAGCTCACAAGGAAACGGGACGGGACACGCTGTCCTGACACCCTCTGGCTGCACCCAGTGTGAGAGGCTCCCGGGACAGGATCCCTCACGAGGCTGTGACTTTCCCCTGCAGGCAGCCTGGCTGGGCATCAACATCTTCCTCTTCACCTACTACTTTCTGTTCTTTGACCGGGACGAGCGGTATTTCTACACCAGGGCCATCCTTGGGGTAAGGTGCTCCCCACGGCACCCTGCCTGCCCAGGCAGACGAGCCCCTCGGGGCCCTGCTGCAGTGGGGTGGGGGCTGCAACATCCCACGCCCCTTTCATGTTCTGTTCTCTTCCAGCCCACCATCATTCATCCCACTCTGTGGTCTGGCATTGCACCATGCTAGTCTCTGCCTTGATCCCTGTCTGGTCTCAGCCCAGCAGCATCCCAGCCCAGCCTAGCATCTCCCCCTCCTAGTCCTCTCCTAGCATCCCTCCCAATCTCCATGCTAGCCCAGCATCTCTCCATCCCAGTTCCCAGCCTAGCTCAGCACTGATTGGCCCCATCCTGACCCAGTCCTGGCACAGCACGACAGGACAGTGGTGCTCACCCCTCTCTTCTCCCCAGTCCGCGTTGGCATGGGCTCGAGCGTCAGCCAAGTGCCTCAACTTCAACAGCATGCTGATCCTGCTGCCCGTGTGCCGCAACCTGCTCTCCTTCCTCCGTGGGACCTGCTCGGTGAGTGTCCCGTGGTGGCACAGCAGTGTGGCCGTCCCCATCCCTGTCCCGTCCTGACACCGCTGCCTCTCCCTGCAGTGCTGCAGGCGGACGTTGCGGAAGCAGCTGGACCACAACCTCACCTTCCACAAGCTGGTGGCCTACGCACTGGCCCTGCTCACAGGTACCCCCTGCACTGGGATGGGGCAGCAGTGGGGACTGGGAGCTGCCCGCTGGGTGACTGCCTGTCCCCTGTCCAGCTGTGCACACCATCGCCCACCTCTTCAACCTGGAGCGCTACAACCAGAGCCAACAAGCCACCGACGGCAGCCTCCCCGCCGTCCTCTCCAAGGTGCACCTGCAGGGCAGCAAGTGGCTGAACCCCATCCACTCCAACCAGACGGTGAGTGTGGCCTTGGCATCCAGCAACCCACCACGACCTGTCCCCTGCTCCCCTAACCCACCCTGCTGCCCCTGCAGACCGTCGAGTACGTGGCTTTCACGACCATCCCGGGGCTCACCGGGGTGATCATCACGCTGGCACTCATCCTCATGGTCACGTCCTCCACCGAGTTCATCCGCAGGAACTACTTCGAGCTCTTCTGGTACACGCACCACCTCTTCCTCGTCTACTTCGCTGGCCTCGTCATCCACGGCATCGCGTAAGGCTCCTCACCCTGCCCAGGGCAGGACAGCGAGGGGCAGTGCACACAGACCCCTGTGGGGCAGCTGTGGGGACAGCGGGGCTGTGAATTGCCATTCCCAGGGCGGGCTGGCCCAGCTGGCCTCACGCCGTGTGGCTCAGCCCTGGCTGGGAGCAGAAGCTGGCCCCTGGGCTCATCCCTCACCTCCCTGCAGTGGGCTGGTGCGTGGGCAGACGGAGCAGAGCATGGCAGAGGTGCCCCCCAATCACTGCGCCGAGTACCTCACACAGCGGGAGCAGAACTGCACCCACAGCTGCTGCAAAGACCCCGAGTTCGGGAGCATCCCTGCCGAGGTAGGGCAGTGGTGGGATGGCTCTGGGGGAGAAGGATGCTCTGGGATGCTCCAGCCCTGACCCTGCCCAATCCTTGCTCTCCTCCATCTTCACAGTCCTGGAAGTGGGTTCTTGCCCCCATCATCCTCTATGTCTTTGAGCGGATCCTGCGGGTCTGGCGCGCGCAGCAGAAGGTGCTTGTCACCAAGGTGGGTGGTGCAGAGCCTGTTCCTCTGCCAGCTCCTACCCTTGGAGTCACCGGTGCCACAGCCCCTCGCCGTGGTGGCCATGGGGAGGCAGGCAGGTGCCACAGGCACAGCCCCTTCCTAGGGACAGGGGCCAGGCTGGGCGCTGAGCCCTGCCCGTGCCCCAGGTGGTCATGCACCCTGCCCGCGTGCTGGAGCTGCAGATGCAGAAGAAGGGCTTCTGCATGGAGGTGGGGCAGTACATCTTCGTCAACTGCCCCGCCATCTCCCCGCTGGAGTGGCACCCCTTCACCCTCACCTCTGCACCCGAGGAGGACTTCTTCTCCATCCACGTCCGGGCAGCTGGTGACTGGACAGAGCGTCTCATTGACACCTTCCAACTGGAAACACCCAGGTAGGCTGGGGAGTGCCCAACAGGTCATGCCAGGGATGTGGGGAGGCCGTACCTCTCACCCAGGCCCTGCTTTGGCCAGGGTCGAGGTGGATGGTCCCTTTGGCACAGCCAGCGAAGACGTGTTCCAGTACGAGGTGGCCATGCTGGTTGGAGCGGGCATCGGCGTCACCCCCTTCGCCTCCATCCTCAAATCCATCTGGTACAAGTTCCAGCAGGCTGACCAGACCCTCAAGACCAAGAAGGTACCGAGTGTCCCATGGGACCGACTGTGGGTTTCTTCCTCTGGCTCTGCTCCTCCTTGAGCAATGCCTCTCCCCCTGCATCCCAGATCTACTTCTACTGGCTCTGCCGGGACACAGGAGCCTTCGCCTGGTTCAATGACCTGCTCGCCTCACTGGAGCAGAAGATGGCTGAGTCGGGCAAGGCAGACTTCCTCACCTACCGTCTCTTCCTCACTGGCTGGGACACCAGCATTGTGAGTCAACCACGGGCTGGCATGGCTGCAAGAGGGGGACACGGGGTGGCCAAGCTGGGCAGCAAGGGCAGGGCAAGCATGACAATGGCTTTTAGGCACAAAGTCCAGGCACGGTGTTTGGTGGGATCAGCAATGGATGCTCCTCTGTGGTGAGGGACTGGAGGGGGGCTCATGGGTGGTGCCCGGGGCTCTCACCATCCCTGCCTGCCCAGGCCAACAACGTGGCGCTCCGCTTCGACACCGCTACGGACACAGTGACGGGCCTCAGGCACAAAACCATCTTCGGGCGGCCCATGTGGAACATGGAGTTTGCAGCGGTGGCTGCAGCCCACCCCAGGTGAGAGCTGAGCACAGAATTCAGGATGTTGGAGTCGGAGGCATGCCCTCTACCCTGGCACTCAGCACCGGGCTGGCTTTGGGAGAGATGTGCTATCCTGGGCAGGGAGCCCAAAAAGCTTTTAAATCCCTTTTCCCTGAGTTGCCAGCCTGGCACTGACATGCCCGTCCGTGCTGTTTGCAGGTCAGTGGTCGGTGTGTTCCTCTGTGGGCCGGAGGCCCTGGCAAAGAGCCTGCAGAAGTCTTGTCACCAGCACTCCAGCCTGGACCCCAGGAAGGTCAAATTCTACTTCAACAAGGAAAACTTTTAAGTGGCAGTGAGGCTGGTGCCCCAGCGGGCAGGGACCCTGACTGTAGTGCCTCAAGCCTTTCCAAAGCAAGGCCAGGGATAAGCATCTGTGCATGCACTGAAGCCCAGCAGGACACGGTGAGGTACCCCATCTCCATGAGAAATTCCAGGTTCAAAGACTGCTGCCTGCCCGTCCTGGTGTACAAGGATCCTCATGGAGCAAGTGGGCCTGTGGCTCCACCCAGCCCCCTCACTGGGAAACCAGAGCCACATTCTGTGATGCTGCTGGAGCAGCGGGAAGCAGTGGGAGCCCAGTGGGTTGGGCAGAACCACTGGATGGGGATGGGACGTGGGCATCCATGCAGGTGTCAGGGGCCAAACGTGCCCCTCAGGGTTTAAACATTCATTTGGATAAGAATAAATTAAACTTCCTTTTCTTTGTAATGAAAGCCTCCGTGGTGAGCCAGCTGTGCAGGTACAAAGGAGCCCGTGCTCTGCCCCTTGCAGGCCTGCAATAGAAGAGCTGGTTGATAGCAAACCCTCTGGGGTGCAGGATCACACACCCCTCTGCATGGGCTCGCTGCCACCCTGGCAGCCCAGAGCCAGCCTGCACCCAGCACACAGCTCAGCTCCACCAGGTTCTGCTCCAGCATATGCAGAGAGGGAAACCCCGCTCCCTGAGCAGGCTGGCGTGGTAAGTGATACTGCAATTGGATCCAGAGCCCTTCCTGCCCGGCCAGCAGGAATAGAAAGCCAAGCTCTCTGTCCTGCCCTTCCCCTAGACCCCTGTAAACAGCAGGGCACAAGAAATTCCATGATTAGTTCTTGCCCTGTGTGGGGAGGAGGGAGGATGGCAACTGGTTTGGACGAGACTGGAGCCAGGCCACACTGCTCCAGAACCCAACACTCCCACTCTGGCCTCCATGAGAGACCAAACAAGGCAGCCAGGGACGTGGATTTACTCAAACCCTCCTCCCACTTTATTTCAAACACCATAAAATATACACAGAAAAAAAAAAAAAAAAGGATGAACTGGAGGGAAAAACCTCTTGAGAGTGACATAACCTCTCCTAAAATGCACCATCAGCTCAGGTAGCAATGGGAAGCAGCTGCCATGAAGCATCACCTCTATCCAGGCACAAGGCATCTCCATCTTGTGCCTGCCAAAAAGAAGGAGAGGAGGGTGAGCCTGGTACAGAGGGAAGCAGGGCAGAGTCCCATCCTGGGCAGCTCTGTTTTGCTGGAGGGAAACAGGCACAGGGTGAGACCAGGTTAAGGACATCACCTGTCAGGGTGCCCCCGTGGATTTCTGGATTTGCTCCTTCAGAATGAGGATGCTCTGCCGCTGTTCTGGGGGCAGCATGGCGATCTGGTCTGCTGTCAGCTGCAGGACCTGCATGATCAGTGCTGCCTGTGGGGAAAGAGGGGTCAGAGATGTGCCCTGCAATAGCAGCCACAGCATACCAGAGCCAGGGAGGGGCTGGCCCCACCACAGAAAGGCACACAGGAAGTGCTGCTCCTACTGTCTCACCCTTTCCCTTTTGCTCTCTCACCTTCTCGTGATCCTGGGGAGTGACCTGGCTCTGTCCAGGGCTAAAGCCTCCAGGCTGACCAGCTCCTTGGACTCCGGCCCCAGGTATGCCTCCTCCCTGCATGCCTGCCCCAGCCATGTTAGGAACCTGGGGGAGTAAGAGAGGGGGGGTTAGAGACTGGGGGGTTTCTGGACTGAGCAACACAAATTCAGGAAGGTAAAACAGATGATCAGATGGATGCCCTCACGGACTGCTTGAAGATGCCTGAGCATGAAGAGAGAGTGCATTTTATGTGCTCTCCCCTCCCAACTCCTGTGCTCCTTTCTGTGTCTCAGGAAGAGGTGGAGAGAGGCCTGAGCCTTGTCCTGTCCCCAGCTGATGGGCAGTGCCTGGGGAAATGGGACAGATGCCCTGACCCCTCAGAGCCAGTGACCAAAGCCTGGTGCTTCCCAGAGCTGCAGCTCTGTGGGACACCCCCCACCCAGCCCCAGCCTAGAGGATGCCGTCGGTGCCCGAGCGGCTGAGCAGAGCCGTGTGTACCTGGCGGGGCCCCTGCGGGCCACTGGCTCCCATGTTAAGTGGCCCAGGACCCTGTATCCCACCAGGCATTGGGCCACGCGGGTTGGGACCAGGCCCTCGAGGCTCCAGGCCGCGGGGCTCCAGGACCCTGGCCTCCATGGCCCTGGCTTCCAGCACTCGTGGCTCCAGCACCCGCGGCTCCAGGCCTCGCGCCTCCAGCGCTCGCGCCTCCATCACCCGGGGCTCCAGCCCGCGCGGCTCCAGCCCTCGTGGCTCCAGCCCTCGGGGATCTCTTCCGACTGCGGAGGAAACACAAGGTAAGCTCCTGAAGGAAGCAGTGCTGCAAGGAGTGTGGGAACGAGCCTGCTGCCTCCTTTGTCTGGGGGCCAGCGAGCACCCAACAAGTGCAGGGCTGGGGGCAGAGGGGACATGCCTGGAGAAAGTCCCTTGCACCCTGGGACTGGCCCTCCTCGCCTGGAGTCAGTCATTTCACTGCCCAAACCCCCTTCCTATGCCTTGGGTCGGGGCAGCCGGCTCCACTCTGACTTCCTGCCTGCACAATCCAAGCCACCCAGTATTTCATGCCCCCTCTCTCACCTCGAGCATCCATCAAGGGCCCCCGCGGCTCTCCCATCAGTGGTCGGGGTTCTCCCATGGGTCCCCCCCTCATCTCATGGGGGGGGCCACGGCTGTCATGACCAGGCATATGGTGCATAGGGGCTCCCTGGTGGGGCGGCCCAAGGTAACCTCTGACGCAGAGAGACGAGGAGAGCAAAGCAGGAGGAGGAGAAAAAGCGAGAGAGTGTGAATCAGACACTGGCTTGGCACGGTCTGGGCAGAGCGCTGGGATTGCCCCCGAAGCCGGCCGCAGGGGAGGAGGGTGAGGCTGGCACAGGGATGGGTGCTGGTGGCCCCATGCCACAGGGCAGCTGCCATCACCCCGGGGAGATCCCTTCCCCGGGGAAACGGGCCGGCCCCCACGGTTGGCAGCACGCAGGCCTCCGACCAGGCAGCAGCGACTCCCGGAAGGCTGGTGCCATCCCTGTCCTCAGCGAGAGGCTACCCTTGGGCAGGGGACAGTGCCAAGGGCTCCTCTCCTTCCCTCTCCCCTCACCTGGGCTCCACTTCTCCAGTGACTGAGAGCAGGGTCCCTCCGCGAGGGTCATTCGGGGCATCTCCCAAAAGGCCTCGGGGCGGCGGGCCACTAGCAGGTAGAGGTCCACGCTGCATAGGGGCCCTCGGGTCTGGCATGGGCACTGCCAGGGAGACACACAAGAACTCGTGAGGATCTGCATGACCAGTGCCGTGCCAAGACTGTCCCCGGCGCTCTCAGGCCGGGCGTGGGGCAGCCACGCTGCTCCCCTGAGCTGTGCTGTCTGCTGGGGGCGCAGCCCCACGCACGAGGCTGGAGCACACCAAAGCCCCTTCCCTGGCTGCCAATTTTATTCCTCTCTTTTTCTTCTCGGGTTTTATTTCAGGTTTCTTATGGCACCAGGGGCCAAACCGAGCATGGGTGCCCCCATGGCAATCCCTACAAGCGTGGGCATCAACACCCTGCTGACGTGGGGCCAAGAGCAAAGCAAGACCTGGAAGGCTCCTGGAAGCACAGTGTCAAAGGGGGCTGGATCTTAGGCAGAAGCCCTTTCCAAACAGGCTCTCCTTTTGCACTGGAGGCTCCATGCATGGTTCTAGCCTGTTCTCTCCTGTAGCCCTAGAAGAAATCCTGCCTCCTTCATCTCCTCTTACTGCTGTCAGGCTACAAGGAGTGACATGGCAGTGCCTGTCCCTGAGAACAGCAGGGTGAGAGCTGCTCTCTGCACACTCCACAACGAGCTCCATGGGAAGAGGGAGCTGGTGCCGGGGTACCTTGAACGCGTTCGATAGACGCAGGCCTGGCAGGTCCCACGGGCGAGAGCTGCAGGTTCCCTGGGCAAGCAGCAGGAAAAGAGGGAAAGAGCAGACACGTAAATAGTGTATGCACACATGCACCGGCTTTGGGGACAGTGCTGCCTGCGGGATCACGCACCCTGAAATCCCCAGGAAAACCTACAGAGAAAATGTTGCAAGTCTGGCTTTATCAACCTCTTCCGCTCACACCCTCTTTGTCACCACGGGCAGGACAGCCAGCGTGGCACGGTCCTTCCCTCACTCAGGGACAGAGGCAGGCAGAGAAGACATCCTGCCAAGAGACGCGGCGTTCCGTGGGGCCACGCTGGCCCCATAACGCACACCCAGCTTCTGCTCTCCAAAACCTTTTGGGTGCCAAGAACTATCAGACAGCTTTCAGGAAGACAGTGCCCACCCCAAAGAAAATGAGAGTCAGCTGACCCTAAGGCCAAAGGATCTCAGACTAGATTTGCATGTTGCTGAAACAAGGCCTAGGATAGAAGTCAAGGCAACAGAGGTGCCAGGTGTCTGCACGTGTTGCTCCCGGGAGAACAGGAACACCGGGGCCGTACTAACCTACGTATGGCAACGTGTGAACCGTAAGGAATCGGGCCCCAGGGCCGGGCCGTACAGACCGTGCCTGCGGAGGGAAAGCCGAGCCGTCACCCTCCGCCAAGCCCCTGCCAAGCCTCGAGCCAAACGGAGCCGCGGCTCCCTCTGCTGGGCGCGGCGCGGGAGGACGCGGCGGCCGCGCCAGCGGCTTCCCAGCACCCAGGCAGCGAAGGAGCAGGACAAGGACCAGAGAAGAGCAAGCTCTGCCTGCCCGCACAAGCACAGGGACAGACACGGGCTCACAGAGGTGGAAAACACAGACACATCCCGCTCGGTGGGGGCAGGCAGCTCTCCTGGCTTCCAGGGCACGGCTGCACAACAGGGTGCGGAACGAGCCGGGAGCCAACTGGGGCAGGGGCTGAGCCCTGGGAGCCAGGGAGCTGCTGCCACAGCCTTGTGCCCCAGCCAACAAACCCGGGCACAGCCCCGGGGCTGGGCACAGCCAGGCTGCAGACAGCTAGGGCACAGCACTGCTCACTGGAGCGAGGCTCACACCACACACAGCACTACACACGTCTGTTTTACCTTGTCCACGCTCCAAGGGGACGGGCCCTGCACCCGGCATCCCAACCTGTGGCTGCATCCCACCTGAGAGGGGACAGGCAGAGATCAGACCCCTCCTCAGCCATCCCGGATGACTAACCTGTTCCTTTGGTCCCAAATACCTTCTCGCTCCCAGCTCCTGGGGGAGCACCTGGAGGTTTACCCCCTTGGTGTTGGTTCCCCCCCAGGGATAACCCAAGTTTGCAGCCCACCTCTGGCAGCAGCACAACCACAATGTACAGTACAGGACTACATGTGCTCTCACAGGGCCGAGCCCTGTGGTTAGGGGGAAGGCAGAGGGGGGTGTCTGCAGGACCCGTGTGCTCACAGGTGGGGCAGCTCGGCCCAAACTCACCTCCTGGAGCCATGGGGCCAGGGCCTGGGCCCTGCACAGGGGCTGCCATCTGTCCTGGGGCTGGCACTCCCCCCTGCATGGGTGGCTGCATCAGAGGAGGAGCGCCGTTGACGTGCATCCCGCCCTGCCCGGAGAGACACTGGATCTCAGGGACGCCCCGACACCTGGGCACGTGCCCCAGCTGGGAGAGCTGGCACTGCCCATTGCTCCTGCACACCTCACGTGCTGTGCAGGCTCTTACTATGGGCTGTGGCTGGGACGACGGCGTGTTCTGCGGGTTCAGCTGCGCGTTGGGCCCTGGCCCAGGCCCCGGTCCCGGCCCAGGCCCCGGCCCTGGCACTGCCTGCTGGTTGCCTGGGATCAGAGGAGGAACACTGGTCTGGCGATGCAGGATTTTCTAGGGGAGGAAGAAGGAGAAAGGAGCTCTTTTCCACTGCCACTGCAGAAAGGCTACCACCAATATCCTGCCAGCCCCGGATGAGCAGCAAGGCACAAACCAGCGCGATCTCCGGGTCGACGATCCTCATGACCACCTGGGCCTGCAGCAGTGCATAAGCCAGCTGGGGGTTCTGGAGCAGCATGTTCCTGGCTTCCTGGGGGCTGTTCTGGACACACAGCTGAGAAAGACAGGCACTGCTCAGAGCTCTGACAAGGTGTGGCACGGCTGGGAGGGCGCAGGCAGTGGCGGGAGCAGCTGTGCTCACACGGGGAGCTCCTGCACTCACCTTCATCTGCTTCATCAGCTCGAACATCTGCTCGGGCGGCAGGCTGGCCACTGCCCGGCTGATGGACTCGGGGGCATCCTCGGGGTTGACAGGGTCCCCATAGGGCGACTCTATGATGGGTGCACCTGTGCCCAAGCCTGCAACACAGTTGGTGACTTCGTACTGCGACACGGACAGCGCGTGGAACAGGCTCGGCAGGAGGGGAGCACCAGCCCGCCGGGGGAAAAGGAGGCAGCAAAACCAGGGAGACCTTAGGGGGAATTGCTTCCCAGAAGGGGTGACTAGGCATGGGAACAGGCTGCTCAGGGAGGCTGTGGAGTCACTCTTCCTGGAAGCGTTTAAGGACAGACTGGATGTGGCATTTAGTGCTCCAGTCTGGCCGATGCAGTGTGTTTGGTCAAAGGTTGGACCGTGATCCTCACAAACCTTTTCCAACCTAAGTAATTCTGCCATCATCCGGGAGTGAAACCCCAGAGCTGAGCCCACGCATCCCTCTGGGGAGCCACTCACAACACCTCTGAGAGCAGGTCAGCTCCGCCAGCCTGGCAGGAGAGACACCGCCCGCCCTGCAGCGCTGCCGAGGCCGGGCCCGGCGTGAGGGAGACCCCCAAAAGCCCGACTCACTCTTGAGCTCCTCCTTGTTCTTCTCGCTGGCGGCGTTGTCGACGCGCAGGGCCCTGCCGCTGAACTCGCGCCCGTTGAGGTTGCGCATGGCGCTGAGCGCCGTCTCCTGGTCCTGGTACTCGCAGAAGCCATAGCCCTTGGGCTTGCCCGTCTCCCTGTCGTACACCAGCCTGGCAGCGAGGAGAGCAAGGCCGCTGCTGAGGGCGCCGGGGGCAGCGCGGGGGACGCGGGGATAGAGCCCGGCAGCGCCGGGGGCACGGTGAGCTCAGCCCGAGGCGCGGCAGTCGGGCCCACGCCAAAGCCAAAGGGCCTGCTGGCTCCTGGCACGGCTGTGGCGGGCGGGATGCCCACCAGTGCCAGCTGTGTGCGTGCCTCCCGTGGCCCCACGGGGCACAGGACGGGACTGGCTGCTCCCAGAACTCCCAAAACCTGAACTGAGAGCTCTGCAGAGGCTGGTGCCCGGCCTGGAGAACACCTGTGGGAGGCACAGGGATGGCAGTGCAGAGCACAGAGCCGTATCAGCCACGGCAGGGCGGCTCCTCCAGCCCAGAGCTGCGTGCCCACATCCACCTGCTGTGCCCGGGCATTGTGCTCCACCTCCAGGTGAGCCTGGCACAGCCACCGGGCACAGCTGGCACAGCCTCACAACCCCCGCAGCTGCTGCTCAGCGTGAGGAAACAGCCCGGAGGGGGCCCCGGGAGGTTCAGACGGGATGTCGGGCTAAGTTCCCCCGCCAAAGCGGTTCTCAGGCACCAGAAGGGGCAGCGGCCGAGCCACCGTCCCTGCGAGTGGCCAAAAGCGGCGTGCATGTGGCACGTGGGGACACGGCGGGCCTGGCAGCGCTGAGGGAGCGGCCGGGCTGGACGGCTTTAGAGGCCTTTCCCGGCGTTAAGGGTTTCCGAGTCCACGGTTCCAAGGCCGGCTCCGCGGAGCCCGCGGGGCTCGCTCTGCGCCGAGCAGGGGGACCGGGGGAGGCCTGCGGCCGCTCTCACCTAAAGCTGACCACGGGCCCAACCTCCGAGAAAATGTCCTTCAGCTGCTCCTCCGTGGCCTCATACGGGATGTTCCCCACTGCGGAGACAGACGGTGCCGCCGGTCAGCGCGGCGGCTACCGGCCCCGACGGCGAGGGGCGGAAACCCGCCCGTCCGTCCGTCCGTGCCCCTTTCCCTTTGCAGGTCGCGGTCCCGCCCCCGCGGCCTCACCGAACACGGAGCGCAGGGAGCGATCCACGGCGGGGTCCCGCACCGACAGCCCCGCCATCGCGCCGCCCGCGCCGCTTCCGGTCCGCGCGACACCCGTCCCCCCCCGCTTCCGCTTCCACCCGCAACAAGCCTGGCAGCGGCGCTTTCAAAAAGCGCTCCGGCGGGAAACGCGGCACCGCTGGCAGCGGGGCGGGGGGGCCGGGACTCCCCGGGACCCCCGGGCGGGGCTGCCGCGGCCTCGGGGATCCCCCGACACCGAGAGCGGCCTCCGGCCAGCCCCGCGGCCTCAGGGGAGCCGCTTCGGGCGCCGGGGCGCAGCCCCCGGCGAGCCTGACACCGCCTGGGGCTCGGCAGGATGGAAGCCGCGGAGGTCCCGGCGGTGGCCACGGAGCGGAGGTTCGCCCAGCGCCTCAGGTGAGGCGCGGTGGGAACGCGGGGCAACGGGGCCCTGCGCGCTGCTCCGCCAGGGCCGGCCGGGCGGCTGGGAAGCGCCTGAGCGCCTCGCCCCGCAGGGAACGCCTGGAAGAGGAGCGGCTCCTGGACGGGCGGTACCGGCTGCAGCGGGCGCCGGGCGGCCGCGTGGCCCTGCCCGTGCTGGAGGAGAAGCTCTCGCAGCTCTGCCTGCCCCCGGAGATGCCGTGTGAGCTGCTCCGCATCCAGGTGGGGACAGCCGCCTCGGGCCGAGCCCCGCGGGCGGCGCTGGGCGCCGAGCCCCCGCGCCACGTCCCCGCTGCAGGAGCCTGTCCCCTCCAGGGCCGCCCGCCGCCGCACGCCGGCCCGGAGGCTGCGGGACGAGCTGCGGCGGCTGCTGGGTGCGGGCTGGTCGGCGGAGCTGGAGCGGGACGTGCCGCACGCCTGGCAGAGGCACGGCGACATGGTGCTGCTGAGCGAGGACAGCTTCAGGGCTGCGCCCTGGGACAGGCTGGGTGAGCGGCCTTGGGACACGGGACACGGGACACGGGAACGGGATGGGACACGGGATGGGACACGGGAACGGGACACGGGGACGGGACACGGACACGGGAACGGGATGGGACACGGGAACGGGACACGGGAACGGGACACGGGAACGGGAGGGGACACGGGAACGGGACACGGGAACGGGAGGGGACACGGGAACGGGACACGGGAACGGGACACGGGAACGGAACGGGACACGGGAACGGGACACGGGAACAGGACACGGGAACGGGACAGGACACGGGAACGGGACACGGGAACGGGATGGGACAGGGGAACGGGACACGGGAACGGGACACGGGAACGGGATGGGACACGGGAATGGAACGGGACACGGGAACGGGACACGGGAACGGGATGGGACACGGGACAGGACAGGACACGGGACAGGACACGGGAACGGGACACGGGAACGGGACACGGGAACGGGACAGGACACGGGACAGGACACGGGAACGGGACACGGGAACGGGACAGGACAGGACACGGGACAGGACACGGGAACGGGACACGGGAACGGGATGGGACACGGGAACGGGACAGGACACGGGAACGGGACACGGGAATGGGATGGGACACGGGTACGGGACGGGACACAGGTACGGGTACGGGACAGGACACAGCCCGCGCTGCCCGCATCTCCCGGGATGCTGTGTTGCAGGCTCGGCGCTCTGGCAGGCGGTGGCCTCGGCTCTGGGGGCCCGGCGGGTGGCCAGGCGGGGACGGGTGATGCCGGATGGGATGCGGACCCCCAGCGTCACCCTGCTGCTGGGCCAGCACGGCTGGGTGGAGCACGTGGACAACGGGATCAGGTGGGCAGGAGCTGCAGGATGCGGCTGGCCGGGGAAGGGGCTGCCCTCACCATCTGGGCGGGGTCTTGCAGGTACACCTTCGATGTGACCAAGTGCATGTTCTCCCCGGGCAACATCACGGAGAAGCTGCGTGTGGCCTCGCTGCCCTGCTCCGGGGAGGTCCTGGTGGATCTCTATGCAGGTAATGGGGACGGAGGAGGGGCAGGACAGGTGCTGAAGGCATCCAAGTACACAGGAAATGTCATTTCCAGCTTGGAATGAAAAATACTCGGGCTTAGAACTCCTGTCTTGTCTTGTGAGCCCTTCAGCTCTCCTGGCACTGCTGTCCTGCCTGTGTCCCTGCAGCCTCTGGACACTTAGGATGTCCTGTTCTCAGGCTCTGAGAAGTCTAGTGCTGCCTAGTGCTGGTTTGGGGAATCACTTGGATCCAGGGGAAAGATTTGCCACTGTTTGTGCTTAAGGAAGTTAGTGCGTCCAATTTGTGCCGCACTGAAAGGACATGCCACCCACAAAACTGCTGTGGATTAATCTAAAGAAATGGTAATCTGGACACTTCTGCAGAGCCAGGCAGGTCTCAACCTGGTGACCAAAGACTGGAGGTAAAATAAGCTCCTGTAAACATTTTTCGAGGCAGATTTTGCTTTTGCAGAAGAGGGAGGGATAAATTTCCATTTTTCCAGCGTTTGGGCTTTTTCCAAGCCAGAGCAAAGCAGACTTGGAGAGGCAGGGTGGCAATGTGCATGCTGCCCTGCCCTCGGGCAGGAGTGTGGGTCTCGGGAGGCCCCTGCCCCCAGCCGCTGCCACCTCCTGCCTGCAGGCATCGGCTATTTCACTCTGCCCTTCCTGGTGCACGCGGGGGCCGCCTTTGTCCACGCCTGTGAGTGGAACAGCCACGCCGTGGAGGCCCTGCACAGGAGCCTGGTGCTGAACGGCGTGCGGGATCGCTGCCGCATCCACAGCGGGGACAGCCGGCAGGTGAGCGCTGCCGCCGGGCCGCGGGGCCCCTCCCGCGGGCGTCCCCTCACCCCCGCTCTCCTCCCAGCTGCAGCTGCGGGACGTGGCAGACAGGGTGAACCTGGGGCTGATTCCCAGCTCGGAGGAAGGCTGGCCGGTGGCCTGCCGCGTCCTGAAGAAGGACACGGGCGGGGTTCTCCACATCCACCACAACGTGGAGGCCGGCCCGGCGCCGGCCCAGCTGCCGGCTGAGCGGGGCTCTGCAGGGGCAGCCAGCTCCGCGGGAGAGGCACGGCGCCCGACAGAGCCCGGTGGGGAGGACACGCCGGGGGCCAGGCTCAGACCCGAGTGGCGGAGCTGGGCTGAAGGCACGGCCGCACGGATCCGGGGGCTGCTGGCAGAGCTGCACGGGCGGCCGTGGCGCACCAGCGTCCTGCACGTCGAGGCAGTGAAGTCCTACGCGCCTCACGTGCATCACCTCGTGCTGGACCTCGAGTGCCGGCCTGCGCCGCCCGTTTAGCGGGGCGTGGGCACCGCTGGGGCTCCAGCTCCCGTGGAAGGGTGGTATCAAGCACCAGGGGCAGGGAGATGCTACCAGCAGTGTCCTGCTGCCAGCCTGGATGTGCCTTATGTCCCCTGGTTCCCAGGTGGCAGCACTGCCCAGCAGTGCCAGCAGGGCACACAGGGTTGTGCTCCCCACGGCAGATCCCTTCAGGATCCAGACGAGGATGGGGCAAGCTGGGGCACAGAGTGCCAGTGTTCTGCCCTGGCTCTGCCACTCGCTGCCCAGGTCTCGGACATGTGGTAGCACCTTGAGCCCCATTTTCACACAGGAGAGAGCCACAGTGCTGAGAAGCCTTGGGTTCCTGCTGAGTTCATTTCAGCAGGTCAGGGACAAGCTTTGTGCTTGTATTTACCAGCATGCTTTTTTAATGTATTGGAAGCAAGTCTCTTCATCCCGTTTCCTTCCTATCTTTTTTTTTTTTCAGAAATAAAGATATTTCTCACCACCTCTTGTTGGTGTCCAGTTAAAATGTGAATATTGGTGCAAGCGTGGGGGTCTGGCCTGGGCACTTTGGGTCCTGGGGTGGTGTGTGGAGGGGCTCAGGGAGCAAAGCCTCTGTGGCATTGTCTGCCTGCAAGCCCAAAGCCCTCTGCATATTTATTGTGTACTCCCGATGGAGCGAACCCCTGCCCCAGGAGGAAGCTCCCGCTGGCCCTTTGATGTCTCCGTGGTTTTTTCCACTGTGTCAATGTCCCATCACCTCCCACAGCGCTGGGAGCCTCCGGCTCTCCCATCCCTGGGGTGCGGCCGAAAGTGTGGGCAGAGCCGCGTCCTCTCGTTTGCCTTGGGGCTGCACCCAGGTGGCTTCCCCCGCTGTCCTGCGTGGCGAGAAACCGCCTGCCCGCGGGTGGAGCCCCGCGGCTCGGCCAGCCGCGGGTGCTCGGGCTCCCCGGTGCCTGTGCTGCGGGGGACAGGGACGAGGCGCCCTGCGGGGACGGTATCTCTGCCGCGAAGGACAAGGGCAGCGGCTGGAGCCTTGCGGCGGGCGGACACCACGGCCGCGCCCCTGGGCTCCTCCCTGGGGATGCCGGGGGGTCCCCCGCAGTTCGGGTGTCCGTGCGCTCTGTGCTCTTCGGGAGAAGCCGCCCACCCAGTCAGGGCCACGGGGCACCGGGGAAAGCGGCCCGCGGGGCCGGAGCCGCAGCTCTGCCGGGGGTGATCGGGCGGGGGAAGGGGCTGGAGGGAGCGGGCACCGCCTCCCGCACGGGCCGCCCCGTCCGTGCCGCAGGTGCGGCCGGCGCGGCTCCTTTAAGGCACCGGCGCCGCCCTCCCCTGCCGGCTCCCCGCTCCCGCTGCCGGGAGGCGCCGCCCGGAGCCGCTGCAGGTACCGGGAGGATCGCGGGATCGGGCGGCGCTCCGCCGGCGGGGGTACCGAGGGTTCCTCCGCGGACGGGGGAGGACGGGGATCCCTCGGCTGGTGGGGAGTCGGGGAGAGCCAGGGGTCCCTCTGTGGTCCGGGGATCCAGCCGCGGTGTCCCGGGCGGGGGGCAGTTCCTAGCCCCGGTGGCCGCGCTGGGAACGCGGTGCCCTCGGCCCCCCTTTCCCCGACAGAGAGGAGCCTGGGGTCCGCCCCGCCGCCCCCTCCTCCCCGAGGGACGCCGGAGTGCGGCTGCGGGGACGGGAAGGTCCCTCCCGCCGGTTCCGCCGAGCCGGGCGGGAGCGGGGAGCGGCTGCAGCCCCCGAGCAGGCGCTCCGGCTCCGTCCAGGCGGGAGCGGCCGCGGCCGCCCGGGTCCTGGTGCCGCCGCCTGCGAGCCGGATCCGGCCCCTGCCGCCCTGGTGCGCGTCCGCTCCCGGCGGCTCCTCGGGCTCGGGCAGCTCCGAGCCGCGGTGCGTTCGTGGGAGGGGCAGCCCGGGGCGGCTCCTTCCTGCCGGGGCTGCCCGCGGCTGCTGGGCGTCAGCCCGGTCCCACGGAGCCGGCTGAGGTCACCGGGGCGGCGGGGCTGGCAGGCGGCCCGAGCCCAGCCCGGGACAGGGCGGTGGAGACGGCGGGCGGGCCGGTGTCCCGGGTGCCGCCATCCCGTCCAGCCCCGGGAGCGGGCACGGGGCACCTCGCGGGGCGGGACCCGCGCTCAGCAGCTGGCATGTCCCTAGCTGGCGTCCGGTGAGGGCCAGCCATCCCAGGTGGAGCGATGTCGGAGGCTGTGGACCTGTCCTTCCTGTCGGACGTGGAGAGGGATCTGATCCTGCAGGTCCTGCAGCGCGACGAGGAGCTCCGCAAGGCGGAGGAGAGAAGGATCAGGTGCGAACGCGGCTGGAGCGGGGCAGGAGCTGCTTCCCCGCTTTGCTCTGGAGGCGGGCGGATGAGTGCGAGTGTGGGTGACGGGTGTCGCCGGGGTCCCGGGGCGCCCCTGACAGCTCCTGGTGTCGGCTCTGAGCAGGCGCCTGAAGAATGAGCTGCTGGAGATCCGGCGCAAGGGAGCCAAGCGGGGCAGCCAGCGCTACAGCGAGCGGACCTGCGCCCGCTGCCAGCAGAGCCTGGGCCGCGTCAGCCCCAAGGCCAACACTTGCCGGGGCTGCAACCACTTGGTGTGTCGGGACTGCCGTTCCTACAGCCCCAGCGGCTCCTGGCGCTGCAAAGTCTGCACCAAGGAGGCGTGAGTAGCCAGGGCAAATGGCAGGCACATTCTGTACATGCCTCCTGTCCCCTTCCTCCTCTCAGTTGCCTCAACTTGATGCCCCATAGCCAGCCTTTCCTAGCCTGGCTGGTCCTCCCCAGTGCAGGGCAGCTTGCTCTGCTGTCACTCCTGGAGAGGGTTCTCGTGTTTGGGTGATGGAGAAATGGGTCTACCCCACGCTTGTGTCTCCTTCACCCTCTGAACTGACTGCAGCATTCCCCTGTGCACTTTGTGTTCCAAGCATCCCGGGTTTCCTCCCTTTTGGCCTCCCCCATCCTACAAAACTTGCCTTGGTCCCGTGTTTGCTGAGGATGTAGCTGAGCCTGTCAACTGCCCCATGAGTGGTCCCTGCCCAGTCACCTGCTGATTTTGCCCATTGTGCCTGTGTTCTTGGGTTGTGGCAGCACCGAGGGTGGGTTGGGGCACAGCTGACAGCCCCCACTGCCCCTGACTGCCCCCACCACCCCTGCCCTGCAGGGAGCTGAAGAAGGCAACGGGTGACTGGTTCTATGACCAGAGGGTGAACCGCTTTGCCAACCACCTGGGCAGCGACATGGTGCGGCTGTCCCTGCGGCACAGGCCGACAGGTAGGGGTGCCACAGCAAAGCCTCCTCCCACAGCCCAGCCACCTGGGATGCTCCAGCCTTCCCCAGTGCATCTCTGCCCAGTGTGGGGCTGGATGGGAGCAGCTCCTGCTCCAGGCAATGAGCTTGGAGCAGTGTTCCTCCTGATGCCTCTCTTCCAGGCAACAAAAGAGAGACTGTGGGACAAACTCTCCTCCAGAAAGCCCAGCTCAGCGAGCCTAAAAGCTCCTCTTCACTCCGGCAGCCGAGCCCCCCTGCACCCCGGGAGGGGTCCAGGTAAGAATCCTTGCTGTCTCCCATGCTCCAGGCACCAGCTCTCATCTGCTGCAGGTTTGAGAGGAATCTGCTGCCCCAGTGGATCATTGGCGGTGCAGAAGCTCTCTCAGACCGACCTCCTCGCCAAACAGGACATACCTGTGGTTTTGCTTGTCTGCAGTTTGTTTCCAGATGCCTCAGACCCTTGGGATGGCAAAAGCGACACAGAGTCCATGGAAAACATGAGCCTGGACAGCTACAGACCTAGTCCTGCTGATGTGGGGGGCAGGTGAGAGGATCCCAGCGTGGGTTGTCCTTGGCAGGACTGGCTGGCAGAGGTTGGGACCTTGATCTGAAGTGTGTTTTTCTCAGTCTAGTGAGGGGAAACTAGCTCCTCTGGCTGGGCTGAAGCCTGTCCCTGGGCAGGAAGGTCCTCTGCTCCCAGGCTGCTACGGGCAGCTCAAGTGGCATTTCCTGGCCAGCACTTGCTCTGCCAGCTGTGCTTGTGGCCTGGGACAGACCTTTCTGTGTCCGCCACAGGAGGAACTCCCTGGAGAGAGCCATCCCTGGAAAACAGGTTGTTGGGCCAGCAGGACCTGCTTCCTCCAGCCTGACCCTGCCTCTCCGCTCCAAGAACGCGTTCTCTGACGGACGGGTGCGTGACGCTGCTCCGGCAGGCTCAGCCCTGTCCTGGGGCATGGGGCTGGGCACCCCACAGGGCTCCTAGCCCTGCCCTGCTCTCAAGGGACTCTTCCTCCCCAGGATGCCACCGTGGGGACCCGCAGCAGCACCTTGGTGGACGAGCATGAAATGATATTTAAGAAGAACCCTCGGCGGGTGGTGAGGCCTGCGGGTGAGAGATGCGCGGGTGCTGACACAGCCGGGGTGGGCAGCTCCTCCTCCCTGGGCTGGGAAGGGCTTTCAGTGCAGATGGGAGAGGCTGGGGCAGCCTTCTTGCGTGAGGCAGCAGCAGGGCTCTGCTAGTCCTGCTCCGTGCCGCTGTTCACCACCTCTCGTGCAGACTACACCAAGTCCGTGATCGACCTGCGCCCCGAGGACCTTGTGGGGGAAGGTGGTTCCCTGGGGGACAGGAGCAAGTCAGTCCCTGGCCTCAACACGGAGCTGGTGAGACCCTCAGAGTGCCACGGAGGTGGCTGCCAGCTGGAGGAGCCGGGTGTCTGTCTGGCTGTGCCTGACCGCTCCCCACACCGGTGGCTTCTCTGTCCCTGCAGGAGGAGGAGGAGGAGGACATCGATAACCTGGTGGAGATCCACCGGCAGCGGGTGGCCCGGGGCAGCGTGCGCAGCGGCACCTCCTCGGTGAGCTCCCGTGGCGTGGCTCTGCTCTGCTGCAGGGAGAAGTGGGGGAGAAAGGCAGTGCCAAAGGGTTGGCTGGGAGCGAGGCAGGGCAGGCAGCTCCTGGAGGGAAGGGGCAAGGGCCTCGTGTGTGGGGGCTTCTTCCCCTAGAAGGGAATCAAAATGCAGAGACCCAGCTCTCTTCCAGGCAGCTGTGTGTGGGAGGGAGGCACCTGTGGCCATCCCCAGCCACGGGGACTTGAGGGGGGCTGTGCAGAAGAGGCCCAGGGAGTAACCTTGCCGAGGATGAGGAGGGGCTGTCCGGTGATCCCGTGCCAGCTCAGCCCTGCCTTGTCTTCCAGAGCACCCTGGGGAGCATGGTCAGCATCTACAGTGAGGCCGGCGACTTCGGCAGCGTGGCTGTCACCGGGGGCATCTCCTTCTCCCTGAGCTACGAGCAGAAGACGCAGACCTTGTTCATTCACGTGAAGGAGTGTCGCCAGCTGGCCTATGGGGACGAGGGCAGGAAGCGCTCCAACCCGTGAGAGCCAGGGGGGCGATGGCTGCTGCCACCACTGGTGGTGCCCAGCTGGGTTGTGGGTGCCCACCAGAGATGGGAGCTGTAAGTGGGAGGGTCCTGGCGAGGCAGAAGGTCTGGGCTTGCCCTGGGGAGCTCGGAGGATTAATTGTGGGGGGACCTTGTTGAAGTGCTGCCTGTTCTCCCTGCAGGTACGTGAAGACCTACCTCCTGCCCGACAAATCCCGGCAAGGCAAACGCAAGACGACCATCAAACGCAATACCATCAATCCCCTGTACAACGAGCTGCTGAAGGTGAGTGGGGCTGGGCTGGCCTGCAGGTACCCAGGGGATGCTGCTGGAACAAGCCAGGGGAGGGGTGAGCTCCTAACCCTGCAGCAGCGTCTCTGCAGAGGACCCATGTCCAGAGACTGCGCCCTGAAAGCTGCAAAATCCCTGCAGTCCCAGCTCTGCTCTGGCTGTGCTGCCAGGCCCCAGTGCCACGGTGGGGTGGAGGCACAGCTGCAGATGTAATTGTGTCACAGGACATGTCCCTGGTTCCTGTGGCATTCCCCAGAGCAGAGGCATCCTGCTTACCCTGGGTATTTCCTTCCAAGGCGAAGGCTTCCTGGCCCCTGGAGGCGTGTTACAGTGGCAGGAGGGAGGGCAGCACGCCACAGGGGCAGAGATAAGTTCTGGGCCCCAGCACAGAACAACTTGGCACTCTCCTTTACCATCCCTGCTGGCTGTCTCTGTCCCTGAGTCTGGCAGTGCACCTCTGAGGCCAGGCACTCTTGCACAGGAGGAAGTGGGAGCTGCGGTTTGGTTTTCAGGCTCGCACAGCCAGGTTTGCTGAGGTCTTGTGCTCTGACCACCTGAGGCTCGGTGGTCTGGCAGAGCTCTGCTGGTGTGGGATGGCCAGATGCCATGAGTCCTGTCTCCAGGGGCCACCTGCTGGGACAGCACAGGCTCCTGCACCTCTGCCCTGGCACTCTGAGGTGTTGGCAGGCATGGAAGGAAAGAGGAACGGGCTCCTGTGCGCATCCACTGCTTCTCAGACCTGTCTCCTCTCGTGCTCGTGAGCTGTAGCTGATGGAATTTGCCAGGCCTGCCCCTGTCCTTTCCTGCCTGCTCACCAGTGCTTTTCTCTGTCCCCAGTATGAGATTAACAAGTCCCTCCTGCTCGCGAGGACGCTGCAGTTCTCGGTGTGGCACCACGATCGCTTCGGCCGCAACACGTTCCTGGGGGAGGTGGAGGTCCCTCTGGCTGCCTGGAACTTCGAGAGCCACCTGGAGGAGTTCCTACCCCTGCATGGCAAGGTGTGCCCCTGCTGCCCACAGCCTCCCTTGCCTGGTCCTCTTGGGGGTATAGCCCTCAGTGGGCGGAGGGGTGTGGAGACCTCAGCTGAGCATTGCCAAAAGGCTTGTGCCAAATCAAATATTGGGAGGTATGAATACCCCAGGGGCAGACAGCAGTGCTGTTGTAGTAAAAAAGGGCAGATCTTCTGCCTTGAGCCTAGCTTCCCTCTCCTCGTCAGGTCAAAATAAGTTCCCAAAGGAACTTATAAAATAAGTTCCCAAAGGAGCTGGGCTGCACTGGTCATGCTAGGGAGAGTTTGCAGGCACGTGTGCCACCTCAGCCACATCTAGGAGAAGCCAAGTCCTTTGTCCCAGCCTGGAGGTGCTGCACACCAGGCTGTCACTGTGTGTGCCATGGCTTCTCTGCAGTGGTTGGTAATTCTCACCTCCTTGCAGGTTGGGGCAGATGCTGCTGGTTTCCACCAGTACAAGGGGGAGCTGGTGGTCTCCATGAAGTACATCCCATCTGCCAAGCATCCTGGGGCTGGGAATGGCAGGAAAGGTAAGTGCTGAAGCTCCAGGATCGTGTAGCCCTGCAGGGCCTGCTCATGGCCATGCAGGCTGCCTCTGGATGGGGGTTTTGGGTGGTGTCACTGCAGCCTTCTCCTCTGCAGTGCCTGCAAAGCTGCTCTGGGTCAGGGCAGACCTGGCTGTCCTCAGGCTGCCCAAACCATCTCAGTACTTCTCTGGGGCTGGACCAGGCTTGATCTCTGTCCCTGCATGAAGCAAAGAAGCAATTTTGTCTGCCTTTGCCCTCAGCAGGCAGGGCCAATACAGGAGAAGGCAAGAGGAGATGCCAGTCCAGGCTCTGCACCTACCTCTGGGATGAAGGGTGCTCAGCAGGAACTTTCCAGAAGTTTGCAGTGGTAGAAATTAAATTTGATTAATTTCTACCGTGTTGGGTTTTTCCTAGGCAAAACAGGGGAAGGCGGTGAGCTCCAGGTGTGGATCAAAGAAGCCAAGAACCTCACAGCAGCCAAGTCTGGAGGGACCTCAGACAGCTTTGTCAAGGGGTGAGTGGGGGTCCTGGGGCAGGGGGCGAGGAAGGCACTGTCCTCCCTGGCTGTATTCCCAAAGCTGCTGGGGGACCTGGAGGAGGGCCCCTTGCAGGGTGTCGTGGTCCTTCTTCCTGAGCCATGCCAGGAACAGCAGGAAGGGGGGCTCCAGGCCGGGTCCTGGGGTGCTGAGGTGCCCCAGCCCCCAGAGCAGGAGGCAGTTGCCCATGTGCTGCTCACCCAAGGGGCTGCTTCCCCCAGCTACCTCCTGCCACACAAAAACAAAGCCTCCAAGAGGAAGACGCCTGTGGTGAAGAAGACCCTGAACCCTCATTACAACCACACCTTTGTCTACAACGGCATCAAGCCCGAGGAGCTGCAGCACATCTGCCTGGAGCTGACGGTCTGGGACCGGGAGCCGCTGGCCAGCAACGACTTCCTCGGGGGCGTCCGCCTGGGGGTGGGCAATGGTGAGAGCCGGCGGGCCCCCCCTCGCTGGGGCTGCTGCGCTGCGGGCGCCGGGCTGCCCCAGCGGTGACTTCTCCCACGCCTTTCCCCCAGGCATGAGCAACGGGCAGGCTGTGGACTGGATGGACTCCACGGGCGAGGAGCTGAACCTGTGGCAGAAGATGTGCCAGTACCCGGGCTCCTGGGCGGAGGGGACGCTCCAGCTCCGCTCCACCATGGCCAAGCTGAGGCCGTAGGCTGTGGCACCAGGACTGGCACCGCTGTCGGGAGCCGTGCTTACTGCGCAGCCTGGCAGGGCTGCCAAGTACCCGTTGGTTTCTTTTTTTTTCCTTATACTTTAATAAACATGACCTTCTCTAAACAGGCTTGGGCAGAAAGTCGTCTTGGCCTAGCTTCGTTTAAAGGGTTTTCCTCTTGTCATAAGCCTCGTACCAGATTTCAGGCTGAACTGCAGTCCTCATGGACCCTCCCTTCTTTTCCCCCGGGCAAAATGCTTTGAAATGTCATTGTGTTTTTATTTCTTCCCATTCTTTTTCCTACCACCCCGTTCCGGAGTCTGGTCTCTCCTTGTCCTCTCCACCCTGTTCCCCATACACAGCCCAGCCCCAGCTGCAGCACTGGATGGATGGAACTGTGTGGGGTCAGCCTGGGGGGGTTGGGGATTGTGGTGGCCAGGAAACATTTGTTTCCCAGGCCTCTCGGGGACACATGTGCCAGCACTGACTTTTTATACAAATCTATTTATTTCAAGTTAATATTCTACTGCCAAAGCAGTTCCCAGAAAGGGTTCCCCGTGGGTGGTGGGAGAGGGGAGTGACTGGCAGGGGAGATGGCAAGCCCTTTAGGGTGGACTGCATGCTGGCTGGCTGCTATGGGCTCTGCTGAGTGTGGGGCTATTTGCTTTTAATCAGGGCTATCAGAGTGGGAGGCGTCGGGTCCAGGTTGTGCGCAGGGTGAGCCGTGGGGAGGCTGAAGCTGCTGTGCTAGAGGCTGTCACACTGCTGGCCGGCCTGCCCTCCCTGCCCTGCCACTCTCCTCTGGCTCCCCGGCTCCCCCCTGCCCTGGGATTTGAGCAGGGGCACTCCAATGTCTCCCACCAGGGTCCTGGCTGGGCTGAACCATCCCCCAGCTGGGAACAGCTCCTGGCTCTGGGCAGCGGGACACTGCTGGGACACAGTCCCTGCTCACCTCTGTGTGCCAGAACGGCCGGAGAGGGGCTCCCCTTCCCCGCAGCTCCTTGGCACCCTGCTCCTCCTCTACAGTGGGCGACTAGAAAAGCAGAAAGGAAGGTGTCCATCCCCGGAGGGCAGGGCCGGGGGTCACTCGCAGGGGTCCCCGCTCTGTGCCCGCCGCGCCGCCTCGCGCTCGCTCAGCAGGTAGGTGTCGATGAAGACGAAGAGCTCGTCGGGGCTGACCGGGGAGATGTAGCGCTCGCGGTCGGTGCCCGCCTTGTCCAGCAGCACCGCGTTGAAGTGCGAGCGTGTGAGGTGCAGGAAGCGCCTGCAGGTGCAAGGGGGGGGTCGCTGCTCAGGGCTTGCGCTGAGGGCTGAGCCTGCCCGCCTCTTGCGACCACGCTCAGGTCCTCCTGGAGTGGGGGCTCCCACCTCTTCCTCGGGGCTGTGAGCTCTGGGAAGCTCTGGTGACACTGCATTCCGACTTGCAGGGGGTCCCCCCGCTGCACGAGCCCCTCTGGTGCAGCAGAAAGGGGCTGTTCGTGAGCCCAGCTGCAACCTCATGCTTTGCCACTGCTAGAGGCGCTCCCCTTCCCTGTCCCCTTGAATAGCCACCTGGCTCTGCAGGACAGCCCCACCTGCCCTACCTGAGCTCCTCGATGATGCCAAGGGACAGCCGGTGCTCCCGGATGCGTCCCACCTCGTGTGGGGGCTGCCCCACCAGCTCCACGGTGGTGACGTGGCGCAGGTCCAGCCCGCAGGCAGCTTGCTGTGGAGGAGGGCACAGTTGAGGCGGTGCTGGATGCAGAGGTGGGGAGGGGGGCGGCAGGAAGCTCTGCTCACCTGCAGCATGGAGATCTGCATCTTGTAGTAGCGGTTGGAGGGGTCGGGGGCCGAGATGACCAAGAGGCGGCGTTTCTCGTGGAACTGATCCAGCAGGCTGGCGGCCGAGTTCACATCCGTGTTGATCTGCATGGCTGGGGCACGACACAAGCGTGTGGGGAGGTGCCATGGTGCTCCCATCATCCCTTTGACCCATCGGGCAGCGCCCCGCAAAGCTCTGGGCATGGCCACGGGCAAGTCCTGCCCTGCCCGCCCCACTTACGTGCACAAAGGGGCTGGGAGCCCGTCCACTGCTGGGTGGACTGGCAGACCCGCAGGGAGGTGCCCTGGCGCTCGAAGCCCCCGTCGCACAGGTACTCGCAGGTGGCTCCGTAGTTGTTGCCGTCGGAGGTGCAGGAGATGTACCCGTTCTGCGGAGGCTTCAGGACAGGGCAGCGCCTCACTGCAGAGAGAGAAGCGGTGTGAGGGCTGGGGGTGATGGGTGCCCAGCAGTGGGTGTGCAGGCTGGGGGTGATGGGTGCCCAGCAGTGGGTGTGCAGGCTGGGGGTGATGGGTGCCCAGCAGCGGGCGTGCAGGCTGGGGGTGATGGGTGCCCAGCAGTGGGTGCACAGGCTGGGGGTGATGGGCGCCCAGCAGTGGATGTGCAGGCTGGGGGTGATGGGTGCCCAGCAGTGGGTGTACAGGCTGGGGGTGATGGGTGCCCAGCAGTGGGTGCACAGGCTGGGGGTGATGGGTGCCCAGCAGTGGGTGTGCAGGCTGGGGGTGATGGGTGCCCAGCAGTGGGTGTGCAGGCTGGGGGTGATGGGTGCCCAGCAGTGGGCGTGCAGGCTGGGGGTGATGGGTGCCCAGCAGTGGGTGTACAGGCTGGAGGTGATGGGTGCCCACTACTGGGTGTGCAGGCTGGGGGTGATGGGTGCCCACTACTGGGTGTGCAGGCTGGAGGTGATGGGTGCCCAGCAGTGGGCGTGCAGGCTGGGGGTGATGGGTGCCCACTACTGGATGTACAGGCTGGGGTGATGGGTGCCCAGCAGCGGGCGTGCAGGCTGGAGCTGGGGGAGCAGCGAGCGGGAGCGCTCTCACCGTGGACGCGGATGCTGAACTTGCAGCTGGCGCGGTTGTAAGCCTGGTCGTGGGCGGTGTAGCGGATCACATGCTCTCCTTCAGGGAATTCGGAGCCGGGCTCCGGGCCCCGCAGCGTCACCCTGACCCAACAGACAGGTTTCTCCATCAGCAGCCCGGGCACGGCCTCCAGCCCTCGCTGGCAGTGCCCACAGCGTCTCTGCCCTCACCTCTTGATGACACCGTCAGCAGAGTCCCTCACGCGGGGAGGGTCCCAGTAGACGGTGGCAGTCAGCTTGCCTGGCTCTGCTATGCGCTCCCGGGAGTCTGGACAGCGGATTCTGGGAGGCTCCAGATCTGCCCAGAGGGAGGAGAGGGATTGATGAAACCTGTGGATGCCTTGGCTGAGCTATGAGAGCGGTGTAGAACCACCCCAGGCACCTCGGAGCCACCCGGACCTGCTGTAAAGCCAGCGCTGAGTGCCCCAGTCCGGGCTGGTGCCTGTGCCTCAGGGCTAATGGCACTGCGGGGAGCAGCAGCGACAGGGAGGGAGGTGCGGGAAATGTCCGGGCTGGGTGTGGGGTGACACCTGCAGACACCCCAGGCACGGGTGATGATCCCCTGCACGCCCCAGCAGCGTGGGCTGAGAATTTACCTACACAGCTTGGCTCGCTCCCGCTCCAGCGCCCATCCTCCATGCAGATGCGGCTCCGGTCGCCCTCCAGCTGGTAGCCGGGCAGGCAGGTGTAGTCACAGCGGGAATCCATCTGCACGCCTGCTGAGCACACGTAGGAGCCCCGCAGCACCGCCGGCAGCACGTGGCACCGGATTTCTGGGATGGAGACAGCAAAGAGGGGAGGGAAGCGGCTGGCGGCCGCGTGGGTGGGCAGAGCACCCGGGACTGGCCGCTGTGGGTGCCTGTGGGATGCTGGCAAGGCGAGGGCTGGGACACTCACGTCGGCAGTACGCCATCCCCGACCAGCGGCGGCTGGGCAGGCACTGGACAGCACCGGGACCCACCAGGCGGTACCCGCGGGCGCAGCTCAGCTCGCAGCGTGTCCCCAGGCTGCTGCGGTAGGAGCTGCCCCGGGGTGAGTAGCAAGTGGCCTCTCCGCGGTGGATGTTGAGCGTGGCGCACCACTGGGGCACTGCGGGAGAGCAGGGAGGTGATGGAGGAATCTGCCATGCCTCGGTTTCCCCACGAGGACACAAAGGATGGGTTGGGTGCCGTTACCTCGACGGTAATCCAGGGCAGGCTCGGGGGGTGGTTCTTCTGCGTACACCTCGTTGGTGTGACTCTCCAGGTAGTAGCCAGAGCCTGGGAGGAAGGAAGAGACGAGCAGGCTGCAGGGTAGCTCATGGCTGCAAAACGTCCCGCAGCTGCCAAGGAGCAATCCCAGCCCTGGGCAGACCCTGTCCTTGGGGCTGCTGCCAAGGGTTAAACCGGGCAGACCGCGAGCCCGGTCCCCGGTGACATGGAGTGCGCTGGCACCAGCCGCAGACTAAACAGCGGCAGGGCAGCCGTGCTTGTGGCAGGAAACGGGCGCTGGCGCGGAGCGGGCTGGCACCGACCCCCAGCTTCGTGCTGCCGGGAAGTCCGTCCACCCGCTCCCATGGCACCGTCACTGCCACGGGGCATCCCCAGGGAAGGGAGAAAGCTGCCCTTTCCTGCCCTTTCCTGCCCTTTCCTGCCCTTTCCTGCGCTTTCCTGCCCTTTCCTGCCCTTTCCTGCCCGTCCCCTCACCAAGGAAGGGATGACGAGCACGCTGCCCGGGCGGGGGCTGGTGGGCGTGCAGCCCCTTGCCCGTGCTCCAGGGAAGGATGGAGCTGCTGGAGGGGCTCGGCCGGAGATGCCGGCCCCTCGCCACCCGTGCTGCGCAGCGGGGCCCGGCGGAGGACGGGGTGAGGACAGCCCTGCGCCATCCTCGCGGGCCGCGCTGCGGCCGCGCCGTGCCTTCACGGGCAAGGTACTCGCCGGTGAGGAGGGGGCCGTGCAGGGGGAGAGGCTGACGTCCTTCCCCTCGGCCCCTCGGCGCCTCGGCCGGCCGCGGCATTCCCCAGCACTGAGCTCACGTTTCCGCCGCGTTTCCGCTGGCCCCCGCCAGCGCTGCCCCCTCCCCGCCGCCCGCCCAGCCCACCGCCTCCCCTCCGGCGTGGCGGGGATGCTCGGCCTGGGGGGGACCCCAGGAAAGGCGGCAGCCCCGCCGCGCCTGCACCCCATGTCCTCCTGTCTCTGCTCCGGGTTTTGGGAAGGGGATATCCGCCGGAGCCGACGCGAGCAGAAGCCCCGCCGTCACGGGGAGGAAACTCCATTACGCATCTTTCCAAAATGAACTTTACTATGGAGCACTGCTCCCCACGAGTCGCCCGCCCGTTTTCACAATGCGTTTTTCCAGCTGCCCTCTCACGCTGCCATGGATCCTCGGGGAGCAGAGGAGCAGGGGCGGCACCATGGGGGCGGCGGTGGGGATGTGTCCGTGACCTGGGGAACGAAGCTGTTTCCCGGGGGGGCTGCCAAGACTCCCGCCGGGGCCCTGGGGACGGAGTGCACCGTGTCCCCGCAGGCCCATGTGCCATTTAATGCTAATGTTTCCTCCTACTGCAAGTGCTGCCTTTTCCTTCTCACCTGGCGCCGGCACGGCTCCGGCCGCACTGGGCAGGAGCATCCCCAGGCGTGCTGGCAGCATGGCCAGGGGACGGGATGGAAGTAGGGAAGGGGGAAATCACCCCAAACAAGGCCTGTGACCTGGTCCAGCCATGGGGCGGTCGGGACTGTGTGCTCCGTCCAGCAAACATCTGCGGCCGGTGGCCCCGTGGGAGCGCGGAGTCAGCGGGAAGCGGCGCTCCCGCAGGCGGGGGCGTGAGCAAGACAGGCTGGTTTTCTGCTCCTCCCTGGATGCCTGCCAGCATCCCCTCCGTTCCTCCCTGTACCCACAGCTCACCCGCACAGGCACCCCGTTCCTCAGGCACTGATGCTCTCCCGGCATCGCTGCTCCCGGGGATCCTCCGTCCCTTCCCACCACGAGCCCTCCACAGGAGCAGAACCGCGCAGGCTGCCACCCCAGGAGCCAGCCCCGCTGTGCCCGCACTCACCTTCGTGCCACGTGGATGACACCAGCCTGGCAAGGACAAGCAGCAGGACGGGGGCTGCCTCCTGCGCCATCCTGGGGAGCCGGGGGGCTGCGCTGGGCAGCCCACCTGCCGTGCTGGGTCCGGGAGCAGCCGCGAGCCCTGGCGAGGATGGAGAGGAGCTGGAGGCAGGATGACGGCCCCCTCTGTCGCCTTGTCACGGCGCTGATGTCTGTCCCTCCTGCCTGGCCGCTCTGCTTGTGCTGAGCAAACTTACTTTCCCCCTTGGCTGCCCATCCCAAACATTCAAAAGCCGTGAGTCAGGCCCAAAATGATGAGATTGTAAAAAATAATAAATCCCAGGATCGCCCGTTTTCCAACGCGCCTCCTGCTTCTCCGGGGCTTTAAAAGGTTGTAAGAGGTTTTCTTCTGCAAGCAGAAGAGCCAGGAGCCTGTGTGGACACAGGAGAGAGCCAAACCGAGCCCGTGCCAGCCCTGACGGGCTCCGGGAACGCGGGGCCTGCAGGGACGAGCACAAACCGCAGGAGCCGGGTCCCCTTTCCCACCTCTTGCCAGGAGGGAGGGAGGGAGAGACCCCGCTGCAGGCGGAAGGCTCCGAAACCGCTGCCGAGGCAAGCGCTTCCAGCCGGGGTCTGTTCCCCGCTGCAGCCCGGCCCCCGCAGGCAGAGGCAGCGCAGCAGCGCCTTTGCTGGGGCCGCTGCCCCGCAGCCCGGGGCTGGGGTCGGGCTGGGGTCGGGCAGGAGCCGGGCCCGCCGCGGCCGGGAGAAGCGAGGGGTGAGCCTGGCACGGACAGGTAGGAGCGCTCGCCGGGGGTGTGCGCGGGGGGGACGTGCTGCTGTCTCAATGGGCTAATTAATTATGCGGCGGCCAGGCTGAGAGCGCGCTAATTACCGACACGCTGTCCCGGGCAGGAGAGGCCAGCCGGGAGGGGCTGCTGCTGCCGGAGCGGGGGTCCCGCAGCCCCCCGCAGCCCGGGGACACCCCCGGGACACCCCCGGCAGGGCTCAGCCCACGGAGGGCAGGAAGCCCGGCGCTTGTTGGCGGGCTGGTAGTGCCATGTGCCGGTAGTGCCGTGTGCCAGGCGCGGGGTGCCTGTCCCGCTGAACACCTGCACAGGGAGTGGGGCACGCCAGGGCTGGAGCAGGACAGCAAGGGCTGGCTGGCACCGCGCAGGAGGTGGCACGGGACAGGCAGGGGGTGGCACCGGGGAGGCAGGGAATGATGGCATGGGTCGGGAAAGGGGTGGCACAGGGTAGCGCGGGGCAGGCGGGAGGTGGCAGCGGGTGGCACCAAGCAGGTAGGAGGTGGGATGAGGGTGACACCGGCAGGCGGTGACACGGGGGAGGCAGCGGGTGGCACTGGAGAGAGGGTGACACGGGCCAAGCAGGGAGTGGCACCGGACAGGAGGTAGCAGGGATAGGTACGGGGTGGCACGGGGCAGGCAGCAGATGACACCGGACAGGTCGTGACAGGGGACAGGCAGGAGGCGACACGGGACCAGGGGGTGTCCCAGGACAGGGGGTGACAGGGGACAGGGGGTGTCCCAGGACAGGGGTGTCACAGGACAGGGGGTGACAGGGGACAGGGGGTGACAGGGGACAGGGGTGTCCCAGGACAGGGGTGTCACAGGACAGGGGTGTCCCAGGACAGGGGTGTCACAGGATGGGGGTGTCCCAGGACAGGGGTGTCACAGGATGGGGGTGTCCCAGGACAGGGGGTGACAGGGGACAGGGGTGTCACAGGACAGGGGTGTCACAGGACAGGGGTGTCCCAGGACAGGGATGTCACAGGACAGGGGTGTCACAGGACAGGGGTGTCCCAGGGGACAGGGGTGTCCCAGGACAGGGGGTGACAGGGGACAGGGGTGTCCCAGGACAGGGGTGTCCCAGGACAGGGGGTGACAGGGGACAGGGGTGTCCCAGGACAGGGGTGTCCCAGGACAGGGGGTGACAGGGGGTGACAGGGGACAGGGGTGTCCCAGGACAGGGGTGTCCCAGGACAGGGGGTGACAGGGGGTGACAGGGGACAGGGGTGTCACAGGACAGGGGTGTCACAGGACAGGGATGTCACAGGACAGGGGTGTCCCAGGACAGGGGTGTCTCAGGGGACAGGGGTGTCCCAGGACAGGGGTGTCCCAGGACAGGGGTGTCTCAGGGGACAGGGGTGTTCCAGGACAGGGGTGTCACAGGACAGGGGTGTCACAGGACAGGGGTGTCCCAGGACAGGGGTGTCACAGGACAGGGGGTGACAGGGGACAGGGGTGTCCCAGGACAGGGGTGTCCCAGGACAGGGGGTGACAGGGGGTGACAGGGGACAGGGGTGTCACAGGACAGGGGTGTCCCAGGACAGGGGTGTCACAGGACAGGGGTGTCCCAGGACAGGGATGTCACAGGACAGGGGTGTCCCAGGACAGGGGGTGACAGGGGAAAGGGGGTGTCCCAGGACAGGGGTGTCCCAGGACAGGGGTGTCACAGGACAGGGGGTGACAGGGGGTGACAGGGGACAGGGGTGTCCCAAGACAGGGGTGTCACAGGACAGGGGTGTCCCAGGACAGGGGGTGACAGGGGACAGGGGTGTCCCAGGACAGGGGTGTCCCAGGACAGGGGGTGACAGGGGACAGGGGTGTCCCAGGACAGGGGTCTCCGGGGCGCCCCCTGCGGGAGGAGGGGGGAAGAGCACGGCGCTGGCAGTCGCGCTCGGCCATTTCCGTGAGCGCTCGGCCACCTCCGGAGGGGACGGGACCGGCCCCGCTCGGGGGCGTGTCCGGGGCGTGTCCCCGAGGCCCCGCCCCGGCCCCGCCCCGGCCCCGCCCGGCCCCGCAGTCGCCCCGTGTCGGCCATGGCGTCCCCGTCGCGGCGGCTGCAGACGAAGCCGGTGATCACCTGCCTCAAGAGCGTCCTGCTCACCTACACCTTCGTCTTCTGGGTGAGCGCCCGCCCTCTCCCCCGCGACGCGTCGCGGCTGCGCCGCCCTGTCGCGATAGTTGCGAGCCACCGCGGCTTTCCCCTCTCCCCACCAGGTGTCGGGCATTGTGCTGCTGGCCGTGGGCATCTGGGGTAGGGTGAGCCTGGCCGTCTACTTCTCCCTGTTGGACGAGAAAGCCACCAATGTCCCGTTCGTCCTGGTGGGCGCTGGCACCGTCGTTGTCCTCCTGGGCACCTTCGGCTGCTTCGCCACCTGCCGTGGCAGCACCTGGATGCTCAAGCTGGTGGGTGGCCTAGGACAGGGCGGGATGGAGCCCCGTCCTCTCCTGATCCATCCCGACCCGTCCTGATCCATCCCGAAACATCCCATCCTATTCCTGTCTGATCCCATCCCATCCCTACCCCGTCCCATGCTGTCCTGCCCCCTCCTCTCCTCCTCCACTATCCCCTCCTGTCCCATCCCGTCCTGTCCTACCCCATCCCATCCATCCCCTCCCATCCCATCCTTTCTGCCCGCAGTATGCCATGCTCCTGTCCCTCATCTTCCTCATCGTCCTGGTGGCCGCCATCGTGGGGTTCGTCTTCAGGCACGAGGTGAGTCTGGGTGGCCACTGCCATCTCCCGGCGCTGCACAGTGAGTTTGGTGCTGCTTTTACCCCAGGGCAGTCGCAGATGTCACCGAGGGACAGAGGGGCTGCTTGGGAGCGGTGCTTAGTTTAACAAAAACAGGGTTAAACCAGCACAAAGAGCAGCCTGGTCCGTGTAAGGACCCAGAAGGACCAGCCTGGGTGCAGGGTCAGCCCAGCACAGCACGTTGTCCCTCCAACAGAACAGGCAGAGTAGCCCTGGACTGTAATTTCTGGCTTTGGTCTGTCTTCTGCAATAATTTCAGTAATTAAAGCTCCCGGGAGGGTTTCTGTGCCTGCTTGGGCACGGCGCACGTCCTTGTTATTACAGGCAGCATCCCTGCTGCCACAGTGCATCCAGCCTGCCCTTTAATACAGCCTCTAATTGCCTGCTGGCTGGGGAACGTCTGCTGGCCACGGCCAGAGTCATTGCTGCCGTCCCTGAGCGGTGACTAAGGCGGGACGGGGTCCTGCGGGGCAGGAGGGACAGCACCGCCCTCAGACCTCTCTCTTGCAGATAAAGACAAACTTTGAGAGTAACCTGGAGCTGGCCTTGAAGGACTACAACGTGACGGCGGATCGGCACAGCGAGGCCGTGGACACCATCCAGAGAACGGTGAGAGCCCGGGCTGGCAGCAGGGGGATGCTGCCCTGGCCCAGGGTGTCACAGCTGGGAGCTCTCCCCTGGCCCAGGGTGTCACAGCTGGGAGCTCTCCCCTGGCCCAGGGTGTCACAGGGGGATGCTGCCCTGGCACAGGGTGTCACAGGGGGATGCTGCCCTGGCACAGGGTGTCACAGGGGGATGCTGCCCTGGCCCAGGGTGTCACAGGGGGATGCTGCCCTGGCCCAGGGTGTCACAGGAGGAGCTCTCCCCTGGACCAGGGTGTCACAGGAGGAGCTCTCCCCTGGACCAGGGTGTCACAGCTGGGAGCTCTCCCCTGGCCCAGGGTGTCCCCCCAACCTCTGTGGCATCACCATCCCTGCACAGGCTTTGGCCTTTGGCAGAGGCTGGGTGAGATGGGCGAGGCTGGGGCAGCCATGGCATGTTGGTGGCATTAGGGGTCAGTTCCCTGGTGTGAGCAGCTCCCCAAATGTGCTTCCCACTCCAGCTGCACTGCTGCGGGGTGCAGAACTATTCTGACTGGGAGAGGACTGAATACTTCAGCCAGAGGGGCATCCCCCGCAGCTGCTGCAAGAACCAGAACGACTGCTCGGAGGAAGATCTGAAAGACCCAAACAAGGCCAAGCTGAAAGTGTTTGTGGATGTAAGTTAAACTCAGAAAAATCTGCCTGTGGGTGCTGGAGGTGGGAAGGGCAGGGATGGGTGTGTGGAGGAGGGCTGGTCTGTCCCTGGCAGAAAGGAGAACTGCCCTATCCATGCTGATGTTCAGTGGTCCAGAGACTCCCCTGGAGTGCAGGTAGGGTAAGGGTATGGAATCCTCCCTTCTTGCCTGAGGTTCCCCCACTCCTTCCTTTGAGATCAGGGCCCAGCCAGACGCAAGCACTGGCCTTTGGGGATGTGTGTTTTGAAGAGCAGGTGAGTAAGGAAGGAGCTTCCCAGTGAAGTTTGTTTCGGCAGTGCTGACATCTCCCTTCGGTGCAAAGTCCTGACCCGGTGGTGAGGGCGTGTGACCTCATCCACAGGGAAGGCTGAGCGATGCAAGGGCTCTTCTGACGAGTCACCTGGCTCAGGCTGGGAGCAGCCCAAGGGCAGTGCTCCCCCTGATAAGGCATCTGGGCTGGGACACTGGTGGGGGCAGCCCGGGTAGGGAAATGGCTTTGCTGAGGTCTGGCAAGAGGGGTCAGCCAGGACCCCCCTGCTGCCTGCACAGGAGCATCTTCCCCTGGAGCTGCCGGTGCTTTGGAGAGGAGCTGGTCTGTACTCCTAGGGGTGGAAAGCACTGGATCCACGTGCTTGCTTTGCTTCCTCTGCAGGGTTGTTTTTTCCTGGTAACGTCAACAATGGAGTCCAAAATGAGCGTTGTGGCCGGAATCTCCTTTGGCATCGCGTGTTTCCAGGTAAATCTCCCTTGTCTGGCTCGGGAGGAGTGCAGAGTGAAGCTAGCAGGTCTTAATTTCAGTGCAAAGTCTGCTGTGTACAAAAGGCACAGTTGGTTTCGGTCAGGGAGGGGCAGCTGCTCTGTGGATTCCCTTTGGATTCAGTCTGGCTGCTGTGCAGGCCCCAGCTCTATTTCCTTGTGCCCAGGTTTATTTGGAAAGACCTCTCCAACAGACTCCAAGAAAAAACAAACGGAGATGGACAAACTCTCTGTGCCTGCTGCTGGCAGGGATCAAATCTGTGCCCTTCCTTTTCCTACCCACCCACACTGTTATCAGGAGGGTGTTCGGCATCGCTCCCGTGCGGTGGCGTCGCCGTGAGTGCCGGTGTGGCACCACTTGTGCTGCTGGCTGACCACCCTGCCCTTATGGCCTCTCCCCCAGTGTCTCCTTCACTTTATTGTGCAGGGCACTTCCTGCAGCAGCAGCAGCGTGCTGGCCAGCCCCAGCTCCAGCAGCTTTATCCCGGCAGGAAACGGGAGGCCCCTGCCCCCAGCGCCGGGCGCTGACGCCGCGCTGGGCTTTCCCGAGGTGCCGAGGGCTTTCCGATGGCTGCAGGATGTGCAGCTGGCCCTCCTCCAGCTGTGCTCTGGGAGCTTGCTGGGCTCTGGTGCTGAGCAGCCAGCCTTGCCCTCGGAGGGGCTCAGATTCTGCCTCCCCTTGAGCCGGCACCCAGAGGCCGTGGTGTGAGCGTCAAGGTGCTGCTGGCCCGGGGCTGCGGGCTGGGGAGCAGGAACCTGCCAAGATACTGCTGTGTGAGCTTGTCACAGTGTGTTTTCTGTAACAGATGGGCTGAACTGGGGAGAGGTGGGAGCCTGCAGCTCGTGGTACCGAGGGCTTTGGGAGAGCCTGAGAGCTGGAGCTGCTCCTCTCTGCCCGCTGCTCGCCCCGCTCCTCCCTGGCTGGGCTGGGCTGGGCTGGGCTGGGTTGGCTCTGCACTCGCTGAGATGTGGCTGATACACCAGTGGTGAGCTGCACACACACTCCCAGCTGCAGCATTATCTCAGCCGATGGCAGGCTTGGGAATTGTAACCAGTTCCTAGCTTTTATTGCCCCTTCAGCGAGCTTGGCTGGGTCACACATCTGGCAGGGACCCCTTGTGCTGATGTGCCTCTAACTTGGCTTGTGGCGGTCAGAGTCATGCAGGATCTGGCCCTGGAGTCTGCACAGGTGCTGGGAGGCTGTGTTGTGATACCAGAGCATGTTGTGGTAACAGTACCTTCCTGCTGTGAGAGCAGCAGCCTTGCTTCCCCCGGTCCTTGCAGCAGGGAGAGGTGCTGCCATTCTCCAGTGGCTGTGTCATTGGCTGTGACACTCCTGATATCTGTGTAATCTCTGCAGTTACCATAAAACAGTAGATGCTTTGTGAAGCAGCTTGTAAGGGGATGGGACCTGGAGCATCCCTTGTGAGGAGCTTGTTTAGTTGGTGCCTGCCAGGATCCCGTGCTTCAGGCACTTTCAGTGATTCTGAAGCAGGGTGCAGCAGCCCTTGTAGTGGTTTGTAAACCCCACTGTCCATCCTTGGATTTCGTAAAACCCTGGAGCAATTTGTCAGGTTTTCTCCTGAAAACACCTCTCCCTGGTTTTGGCTCTCTCTGACAGGTGGGGTTTGTTTTTCCTCTTTTTCAGTTGATTGGCATCATTCTCTCCTGCTGCCTGTCCCGGTACATCACGAACAATCAGTATGAGATGGTGTAGCTGGCCCCCAGCTCTCTGTGCCTGTGGCTGGGTATGTCTGTAAGCCTGGTGGGCTGCCTCTGCCCCCCTGGCTGCTGCTGGTCACTCGTGGGGTGGGGGTACCACACGTGGGGGGGTTTAGGGTTAGGGAGCACCTGCAAGACCGTGTCTGCTGTGTCATTTTACCCTGTGTCATTTCAGCCTGTGTCATTTCAGCCTGTGTCATCTCAGCCTGTGTCATCTCAGCCTGTGCATAAATCCATCCTGTCTGCTGACACTCTGCTGTGTGCATTGCAGGGAATGGCTGGGGAATGGCCTCCACCTCCAGTTTTCCTCTGGATGCCACGTCGTGAAATCTTGCTTTGAACTGACTGATCTTCTTCTCAACTAGCTCATAGAAGGGAGTGCAGCAGCTGTCCTGGTGCACTCAGGGACTTGTCCTGACACTACTCTGCTGTGCCACCGCCTGGGATAATAATTGGTGTGGCTGTGGTGGCTGCAGGCAGGCGCTCCTGCAGGCACTGCAGCCCCTGGCTCGTGCCCCGAGTGCCACACTGTGCTGAACTGCTGTGCTGGTGGCCTCCCAGGTGTCCCAGTGCTCATCTTCAGTGCCTCCACTGGGAAAGAGATGCTTCCCTTCCCTCGGGCAGCCCCTGGACATCCCCTCACTCTCCAGACACAGTTGTTCTTGAGATAGGGCTGTTAAAACACAGTCCTGCCTGCCTGAAGCCTTGGCTCAGCAAGGTTGTTGCCAAGCTGTCTCCTCCCTCCCCTGGGTTTTATATACTTTTTTATAGTTGTACTTCTCTAAGTACGGGCTGTAGTGGTTCTTTGTAAGCTGTAGTGAGGTTTGGTGATGTAGCTCCTGGTGCCTTTACCTTGGTAGGTGTCCTTGCACCGATTCAGCTGTGACTTGATTGTCAGTATTATATGCTGCTTCAACTCATTTTATGTATTGAGTAGAATTCTTTTTGTCCTGAGACACAATAAATATTAAGATATTTTACTCTATGAAAGCTCCTTGACTTTTCTTTTCATGTCCTGGAAATTCCTCTGCTTGAAGAGCAGCAAGTCCCCCCGGGGCTGATCTGCTCACTCTGGGCCAGGCAGGAACCTCTGGCCATTGCAGTTTGCATTCTTCCAATGTGCACTGGTGCACTTCTGCTTGCAAATAACTTCTGTAATTGAATTTTCTTCATTACAACGGTTGTGTAACAGTGCTGGAGCAGAGGGCCTGGAGCAGCCCAGCCCAGGAGCGGGGTGGGTAACTTCAGCCCACAGTGAACATGTGCACCCTTGGCCTGCTGGCCGCCGCCTTGGGGCAAAGGGCAGGGCAGTGCCAGGCCCCAGCTGCTCCCCAGGGCAAGAAATGTGGATTTAAGCTTTTAAATTCATTTGTTACTGCTCATTTTTGGGCTGCTTTGTCAGCAAGCCCCTGCCTTTGTGAGCCTGGTGCTGCAGTGAAGCACCCCTCTGCCAGGCTCGGGGCATTTTTGGGTCTCAAGCACTGAACATAAATGGTCTGTGTCTGGCTGGATGCGGGGCTGCCTGTCCTGGTCCTAGGGAGCAGGCAGGTGTAACCAGAGCAGTGAAGCCAGGGTGGCAGTGGTGGCCCTGTCAGTGTCACCCCTGTGGCCAAAGCTGCCTGGGTGCTGGGGGAGCTGCCCCAGCCCAACAGGGACCTGGCACGGGCTCAGCCTGGCTGCTGACGGAGGAGCCTGGAGGGAAACGCCCCAAATCCTCGTGCTGCATTTCGCCCAGGTGAGTAAATCAGACTGCTGTCAGCTCGGGGCTGGCTGAAAGCCTCCTGGCTCGGGATGGCGAGGCAGAGTGCGTCAGAGCACGGGAGCTGGGCTGGAGACTGGCTAAGGGCAGAGAACGGGTGGATGGAGGCAGGGCAGGGACACGTGAGAAGCAGGATTCGGATAAACCCATGGTCATCTTAAAGCCTGCACAGAGGGAAGGGCCCTGCCCTGCTCTGTGCCCCTGCCTCTGCGGGCAGATTCCTTCCTGGGGCATCCAGTGGAGGTGATGCCAGGTGGATGGGGATGGTTCTGGCAGAGGCTGGCACAGAGAGCCTGGAGGTTTCCCAAGCAGCTGCAGGAAAACCAGCATGGGTTGTGGAGGCTTGTGCAAACCTGCTCGTCCCCAAAGGCAGCAGAAGCACAGCAGCCATCAGAGGGTGTGGATCTTACCTGCTTAAATAGCACTGATGTAGATAACTCACTTTAATTTGGAGAGATGTTCTGGACGTACAGGCACGTGCTGGGGGAGGTGCCAGGCAGACTTGGGGCACCAATGTCCTGGCAAAGGCGTTGGGTGCACCTTGGTCACCTGTCTGGACACCCTGAGCAGGGGCAGAAGCATTTCTGGCTGGCCCCAGGGCTCTGGTTTCTTGCAGCAGCTGTGGCTGGGTGGGTTTTGCACATCCCCCTGCCGTGTTTGCACTTCCACTCTCAGTGGGATAAATGTCTCAAGGGACTTGTCAGAAAGGCTTGGTGTCCCCAGGGTGGTTGGTGTCCCTTGGGATGCCATGTGGGGAGCTCTGCTGCTGTGCTCCCAGTGTTTTAACCACTTTGTCAGGGCAGCTGTGTGCAGGGAGGAAGAGAACTGCCCTTAGAACGTGCTCAGGTCCCCTTGGGAGCTGTGGGGATGTGAGGAGCAGCCCTGGGGGTGCCACACCTGGCACCTGTGTCTGTTCCCTGCTCTGTCTGTACATTCCAGCCATGGCAGTGTGCTCCCCTGGTGACACTGAGGGGTTTGCCTGGTGACACCCGCAGGATGCCAGAGCTCCTCAGCAGCAGCTGGCTCCCTGGGATGAAATCTGGGACCTGGCTCTGGCATGAGCCCCAAGGGCACGGGCAGAAAGAAGAGTGCCCAGGGGTGCACGGGGATTTTGGTGTAAGCCTTCAGCCCTGTGGCAGGCTGTCCTGCTCGGGGCAGCTGCAGTGTTCAGGACTTACTTCTTCCCTCCTGCAGCTCAGCCTTCACCCGTTTGTTGGTGACAGGGCTGGGGACACCTGGTGGCACTTGGGGTCCTCCACAGGAGTGGACTCCTGACTTTGGCTGCTCGGTTGCTCAGGGAGCTCCTTGTGCCAGCTTCTCCCTGTCCCCGTGCACCAGAGAGGACTGGTGGCACGCCGAGCCGCCAGCAAGAGCTGCTGAGCACGTCAGAGCACGCTGGAAGAGGTCAGGACGTGCTGAACAGCCACCAGCACCACCAGGGAGCACATCGGGGACCTCTGCACGCTGCGGGTGAGGCCAGCGCTGGCAGCGCCCGCACCTGAGTTATGGATGCTCCCGGCGAGGCAGCCGCGCAATTAGATCACTTCGCAGACCCATTAAGCATCGGACGGAGACGGAACGACTTTCCATTCTCTTTGCAATCGCTCATACAAGACGTTTATTGTTCGCCTCTCGCTGCTGCTCGGCGCGGCTGCCGCACACTCTGCGGGAGCTCTGGGCGTGCGGGGTGGCACCGCGGGAGGGGCCACGGCCGCCAGGTGCTGTGCCAGCAGCGCCTGCAGGGTGGCAGCGGGCACGGCCAGGCTACACCCTGCCCAGCATCCGCGCGATCCACCAGTTGCAGGGCATGATGATGCGGCAGATGACCCTCCCGCCCTGGTAGCAGTAGGGGTAGGGGTAGTAGCCCAGCAGGGGCTCGCAGACCCGCCGGCAGTAGCGGTTGGCACGGCGGCACTGGGCACAGCAGTAGCCTCGCTCATCCCACAGAGGGTGGAACTCCAGCCCGTTCTCCGACTGCCAGGGAGAGACAGAGTCAGGGCAGGGAGGGGGCTGAGGCACCCCGGGGGCGTGGGCAGGACAGCCTGGCAGGGCACTCTGGGCACCCCGCGAGAGGAGCAGACACATGGAGACACCCCGCTTCCTCCCTCCTGCAGCTCAGGCTTCACCCGTTTGTTGGTGACAGGGCTGGGGACACCTGGTGGCACTTGGGGTCCTCCACGGGACATGCACATCCTCCCCACGGGCATGCACGGGGCATCCCAAGGAGCACAGCCGGCACACCCTTGACCGTGCCAGGCTAGCCCGGGACTGTGGCCAGGGCAGCCCAGCGTGGCATGCCCTCACTCACGTAGTCGTTGACGGGCAGGTCCTCCTCGGTGAGCTGCCGTGCCCGACGCCTGGGCCCCGCCTGCGTGTCCTCCTCCGGCTCGTGCTCGCTGCCCCCGTCCAGCCAGCTCTGGCTGCCTATCAGCAGCTCAGGCTCTTCTTCTTCTGCCCCTTCAAGGTTGGCCAGCTCAGGAGCTACAGGAAGAGTCCAAACGTCGCTGTCAGTAACCACGGAGCAGGGGGACAAATGCAGCGGCAAGAATTGATGTCTCTAGCAGAATCTGGTGCCAAGGTACACAAAAAGCCCGCTGCAAACCAGTGCTCCATTGCCTCCTGCTCTCACGCAGCCTGGGGCAGGGCTGTAGGAGATAATGGCCCATTCCATCCCCGTGCCCATCGGTGGGTGTTGTTGGCACCTCCTGCATGGGGCCGTGGGCGTGCAGAAGCACATCCTCCTGGTGGGCTCTGCTGCTGGGGGGTGGATTTGTAGGGCCCCATCAAAGCAACATGATTTGGGGCAGATCATGCCCAGCTTCAGCTCTCTTAGCTTGGGAAAGAACCGCAGCAGCAATAATTTCCTTTGCTAGGGAAGGTGCCAGACAGCCTGGGGACACTGCTGTCCTGGCAAAGGCTTTGGATGCACCTTGGTGGCCCAGCCGGACTCACTGACCCAGGACACTGCTGCAGGTGGGTCTAACAGCAAGGACAGGGAAGCAGAGAGGGGACAGCAGGCAGGGACACCAGCCTCCCTCTGCACAGGGAGCTCTGGTGCCCACCTGCCCCCCGGAGCACCGGTGAGCTGGCACCTGTGAGCGATGCCGTGTGCCTCTGCGGCTGCAGAGCAGAGGGAGTTTGCTCAGCAGGGATTTTTAAACTGGCTCATTCGGCTGGAAGTGGGTTAGAGAGAGCGGGTAATTACACCAGCACATCTCAGAGGCCACAACCTCTGCGAGGGCTGTGTAGTGAGCAGCTGGAGGTGGCAACCCCGCCGTGTGATTTCGATGCAGATGTCTGCTCACACTCTGATGTTCATGTGGTGACGAGAATTTAGGCGTCCCAGTTTCCAGCAGTGCTGCTTTCTTTGCAGGTACAAGGGATTATTTTTTTTTTCCCCTTGTTATGAGGAGGGTGGCCACTCTGCAAAGTGCAGGGCAGCGGGGAGCTGGCAGAAACAAGTGCTTTGTAGAGAGAAACTTCAGCCCCTGCTATTACATTGGCCATGATCTCCTGTGGTCACAGGCAGCACTGTGTTCATGTCTGAGGTGTACAAGGAGGCTGTGAAAGTGGGTTCCCACCACGTCACAGAGGGGGACGTGGCAGGGGGGCCACAGGTGTGTGACAGGGCTGCTGCCAGTGAGAGGGCTCATGGGTCCCTTGGGGAGGAGATGGCTCCTCGTACCTGCTATTGGCGTGGGGTGGATCCAGAAGATGGTCACGTTTTTGCAGATGTCAAAAATTTTGGAGCTCTTCAGGAATTCCTTGTTCTGAATGGGCTTTTCCCCAGGCACCCAGACCACAGACTGCTCAAAGTAGGTGGTGGTGATTTCTTGTCCCTGGAAGAAGAGCAAGACATTACCCTGGCGTGGTGAGACACCCTGTTCCCACCACTGGCTGCTTCTCCTCCCAGAGAGCAGCTGGACTTCACCTGCCTTGGCTCGTGGTGCTCACAGGATGCACAGGCAATACCCCAACAGCCCTCGCCACCCTGCTCTCCTCTCTCTTAGTTCATCACCCAAGACCCTTCTCCTGCACAGCCCCCATTATCTGGAGGAGCCTTCTGGAGCCCCCCATGTCGTTTAAAACACAAGATTAAAACACCTCTGCTCTACTTTGCTCCTGGGATTTAATTCCTCTCTCCTTCTGCTACTGATTTTTTGATCGAATGCTTTAATTTACTCCTCACAGAAATTCTTTGCACGCTGTATTCTGTAATTTATACCACATGTCTCTGCTGTTGCATTAGTCCATGGTGTGTTTTGGCAGGCACTTAGGGAGGGAGATATATAAAGATTATGGGATGGGTCTGCGCTGAGCTCTCTGCCAAGGCAACGTTGTCTGTGTTGGTGGTGGTAGCCCATAGAGCAAGCTGGCAAAAAGTGTTTTTCTCTCCAGAAGGCATCTAGAGCTGTGTATCTCTTTTATAGAGTTTTTCCTTACGGCTTTGGGAAGTCATAGGAAGGAGCCAACACAACCTGACCCAGTCTGGGTCATTTTTGGAGTCTCTGGTGGAAGCTGCAGGGTCGGGGAGGTGCTGCCTGCAGGACCTGGCAGCGTGCAGGCTCCAAGAAGACATGACTGGAGCTTAAATCTACATTTATCTCACTGGCTTTCACATTTCAGCTCTCTACCCGGGGCAATGTTCTGCTAAAGCCTGGGAAGTTATATCCCTTTTACGACGGTAGCTGAAAAGATCTATTAGCTTCTCAGGGCATAATCAAAGAATCGGTGTCTGGGAATTTGGGTCATGATTCAGGGAAATGTTTCTGCCCACGCTTCATTTCAAACACGTGTCCTGCTGGCGTTTTATCTGCAGCAGCTTCCCTGGGGGGGATTCAATCTGCTAACAAAATGGGGAGGCAGGAAGGCTGTGCCACCACCGGGGCCTGGGCATGGGGATGGGGACAAAGGGCCACTGCTGTCACGGGACTGAGCTGTCACTCCAGGCCACACTGTCAGGGAGGGGTTAAATCATGGAGTCCACGCTTTTTCCATGCTCCTTGCAGCAGGATGCAGGGCAGTTAAAGGGGTGCAGGAAGCAATCAGGCCCATCAGTGGGACATGCAGGACAAGGAAGTGGCCCCAGCCTGGTGCTTCCCACCTCTCAGGTCTGCATGCCAAGAGTTTTCTCAATTTGCATTTCTTAAATGTGGCTGCTCTTTTAAATCCCTTACTTCTGCCTCATTCTGTTTGAAAACATGAGGCTCAAATCTTGGAGAAAGCAATTTGATTGACTTTTTGGTGCCTGCTAATCCTGAGCTGCCTTACGACCTTTTGACTACAACAGGATTATTGTTCTTGATCTCTGGTATTGTGCTGAGAGGCTTTTGTCTGTTGCTTTCTAATCCAATCTCTTTTCACTTGTTTTTATAAGCAATCCTCTGAAATAAGATCAGTTTATGAAGCGATCACAACTCATTATTTCTTTATTGCAGCATCTCTGGGAAGGCTGGAGCAGATGGGAAGGCGGCAGGAATGGCAGCCCCTATGGCAGGGAGAGGAGTGGATTTCACAGGGCAGGGGGGAGCCCTGTTTTAGTCACCTACCTCAAGCTCAGGGATCTTGGCCTCTGTTGTCTCAGGTAGGACTTTAGTCTGAGTTTTGATGAAGCATTTTTGAAGTCCCACAAAGAAGATGCCAGTTATTCCCTACAGGATCAAAGCAAACACCCAAAAAGCAGTCAGGGCAAAGAGTAGGAGGTAGGGTACAGCTGGAGGAGGAAGGTTTAGTCATATTTTTCCTGTTGCTATTTTTGTGCCAGTTCCATTCAGCAGCGGTGCTAAGATGTACTAACAGGTTCTCATAAGGGATATTGCATTTTATGGTTTGGGAGAACTGGGCTTTTTACAAATATTTTAAGGCAGGTAGTCATAAAATTTTACGCTGCTCCTCTTCTCCTGATAACTATCATGAGCTCTCATTATAATAAATAAAAATATGCAGAATAGCATCTGACCGTTATGGTTATATGAACATTCAGCCCCCAGTTCCTGCTAGGTTATTAACTCAAAATTTTGCCATATGTCACTGCACAGGGTATTTCCCTACAAATTTTAATTAGGTTTCATAGAGAGCCTTCTTCAGTGCCATGAGGTTTTAATGCTCTCCAGACAGACAAATGCACTGGGCTCAGGTAGACTGATGATCATGGCGTTCCTTTGCAAGGGTAAATCCAATAACTAGCTCTGGCTTCTAAGCTGTATTTCATTGGGACTGAACCACGCCACCATTAAATACAGGTGGAAGCTTATGTAGATAACACATCTCCTTTCCTCTGAGAGCATCCCCAGCGTGTCTGGGTCTCCCTCCCCCCACGCAGGGATAAATAGTGCTGGGACTTGCTCCAGCGACCTCACAGTGTCCTGCAGGATCCCACCAGTCCTGCTGCAGGCCTGCAGGGTCTCAGGGACAAGCTGCACACTCACGTTTTTGAAGTCATGGATCTCCAGGATCTCCTCACTGCCATTCCCGCTGCTGAAGGTCTCTGTCCTGGCCAGTGGGTCAATCTCCATCACAATCTTCTTCTTCTCGCCGTTGCTGAAGAACGTGTGCTCCATGTCATAAACCTGGGAGGCCAAAGTCACACAGGGCTCAGCTGAGCACCCCTCTGGTTTCACAGGCTGTCCAGTGGGCAGACAGGCTGTGCTGGCTGTGTGACCACTGCTGCTGGGGACCCTGCCATGGGACTGGCTGCTCCCTCACAGCCCAGCTCTGCGCCACAGCGATCACCAGGCCAGCACGAGGGGAGGCAGCTCCCAGGGGGGAGCCTGGGCTGGGTGAAAGGGCAGGCTGCAGCCAGGACGAGGGGCAATGTGTGTCAAACCTGGGGGGAGATGCTCCTCCCACACCTGCAGCAGGAGCTTTGCCCCAGCTCAGCCTTTGCTGGTGCTTTCTGTGGCACGAGCCTGGTTACATCCCAGGCTGGACTGAAGCCCCGAACCCACAGGTACTTCATTCTCCCTTCTCCCTGGCCTGCACACTGCATCCCTGGCTCGTTTGCTCCATCACGCTGTCCCCGGCTCACCTGCTCCATCGTGTCCTCCCCAGCTTACTCGCTCCACCCCTGTGCCTTCTGTTTTTCCTGAAAGGCAGAGGTATGAGCCTCTCTCTGCCTGGAGGAGATCAAGGATTGCCTGCGGATCAAAGACCTCCTCGAGGGCTGCTGCAGAGCTTCGGGGCTTTGGCAGCCGGCTTCGCGGCGGCGCCGCTCCCCGGGGAGCAGCAGCCCGCTGCCGCTGGCAGGTCTCGCCGCACGCCGCCAGCCCGGCAGCCCTCGGTCTCTGCGGATGCCTGACCCTTACAGGATGAGCAGTGGCAGATGCTATTTGAAGCACAAAAACGATCCTGCTGGCGCGGCGAGAGCTGGCGGGCCCTGGGGAGCCTCGTTTCCCAGTTCGAACCGCGTGGAAGTGAAGGGCTTGTGCAAATCCCCTCCAGTTCACCAGGCAGGGAGCAGAGATGGAGGCACGGGGATGGGAGAGCCCTGCTCATCCCACGGCATGGCCATGGAACCAGGGCAGGAGCATGCTGGCCCCACTGGTGTGGGGCAGGAGCTCTGCCCTTAGTGCCAGCCCAAAGCCCCTTTCACAGTGCCCTGGTTCCTGCACATCCCTCCCCGTGGGGCTTCAAAGCCTCTTAGCAGTGTTCCAGCATTGGTGTCCCCTGTTTGGCACCCACGTGGGTGCAGAACTGCCTGTGCAGACGGGAGCTGATGGGAACATTCACACCCCTGCTCAAAGGTTAGAGGAGTGATGTGTGCCTTGGCAGCCACGGACACCTCCTGTTGGTCTGCAGAAGACTTTGTAAAGATCTATAGCTCTCCGTGGATTTTATGATATGGTAAAACAATCTGAAGCCTAAGATGGGTGGAAGGCGTCTGGTTTTGACTGACAAAATGCACAAAGTGCCATAAATCATTTCAAGGAGGGCAGGATCCCAGGTGGCACCTTACCTTCAAGTGCCTCTCCATTTACAAAGAATTACTTTGGCCAGCACAGCGGCCAGCTAACCCACTTGGGCTTTGCCAGCTCTGTGCTGCTCAGAGAGCTATGAGATGTTTTATAGGGCTAAAAATGACACTTGCTGGTGAATGGCTGAAGTATGTCCCTCTGCAAGGCTGTGATGAACCCCTCGTTAGCTGAATCATCAGCTGTGCTGGCTGGCGAGGAGGCTGCTGTGCAGAGGGCAGAGCCGTGTCCAAGGCCACCCCTGGGAGGGGCGACCTTCTTTCAAGTTTTTTTCCACTCTCCAGTTACATGAAGGAAGCTTGAAGGGTTTCATGTTCCTTAAAGAGTTTAATTCCCCTTGGCTGATATTTTTGAGCGTTACCAACTTCCAGCCCCCCCCCCCCAGCTTGTTTGTCCTGAGGACTCCCGGGCAAGCTGGAGAAGCCCCATGGCCACAGGGACAGGGCAGTGCTGGGCTCTGTGTGCAGCTCTGCTGCAGGAACAGCTCTGCTTTCTCGTGACCTCACACCCCACTTCCCTGCCCATCAGGTGCTGGGGAGTGCTGCATGGACTCCATCCTCCACCAGTGGGGACACCAAGGGCTGGGGCTCTGGATGTCCTTTCTGAGCTGTGGCATTGTCTCTGCGCTGCCTGCTTGGAGAAAACCGCCCCTCCAGGGGTTAACAGCCTCTTCCCCTCATGGCTGGCATGACCCCTGTTTTTCTAGGAACAGTAGAGACTTTATAATCGTCTTGGCAGGATTCTGGAGGAACATATGGCTTTTATTGTTTTTCCTTTTATTTCAGGGGGTATTTATTTCTATTCGCTGATAAGAAGATAAAGTTTCCAGCGAGCAGGGTGCTTCCTCTGCCCGGCAGGAGGGCGGCCTGGCCAGGCTGGAGCAGCTCCAGGATAGTGCAGGGAGCACACTGGAGATGCCAGCGTGGGAAAGAGGCTGCCTCGGCTGTGCGCAGGAATTTTGGAGACGTTCTCAAGAGCCAGCAAAACCCACTGGTGATGGGGTGCAAAGCGGGGCCTCCTGGATGAGCATGGAAATTCGAAGGAAGGGAGGAGGAGGGGCACCAGGCAGGCTGTGGGTTTCAAGGTTAAAGGATTTGCTTGGGGTGTGGGATAAAGAAGGGCTTTGGCAGCACTGTCAGGGTGCTGGGCGGCAGCAGGGCTGTGCATCTCCAGCTGTCCCTGCCCGGCACTCACAGCAGCGTCCGTCTGCAGCTGGGAATAAAGGAGCCCAATCCAGTTAGCAGGAGCTCCTCCAGAAGCTAATCCGTCTCACCGTCCCTCACATTGCAGACACATTAAAGTAAGAAATATAATCCATGACAATCAATCACCACTGCGTCCTGGCTTTCTCTCCTCTTTATGCGGTGGCATAATGACTTTTCCACCGGTTTCTGGCAAGATAATTGAAATGAAATGGAAAATATTTTCTTACTTGTCATAAAATTTGCTGCCGGTGAAATAAGAGAAACTTTAACTCTTCATGGCGTAGCTCCCATCCCCTGTAATTGTCAACTGGGGAAAGAACGTGGTGACAGGGGAAAAAGCCAGCCTGCATAAAGCAAGAGCTAGTTATGAATAATACAAAGAATTTTAAAAGTCCCATGAATACCTGTGGTCTGAGAAAATGCATTTTGTGAAGTTGCCTGGGTTTTGGAGAGTTGTTAAAAGTTTCAGCGCGTCAAGGGGAGGGGGACAGCTTTGTCTGGGGAAGCAACGCTCTGAAATGCCGGATCAAAGAGTTTTTACTTACTTTTCTGGGTGCTGGGTTCCAGAGGTATTTGACACCAAAAAATATCAGAATGAGGGAAAGGAGCAGCACGCTGAAGAGCAGTCCACAGAGCTGGTACCTGGGGCAGCTCTTCTTCCGCGGCTTGGCTGCTTCTGCCTATTGAATGACAAAGCAGCGATAGGCAGGCTGCAGGGGCTCCCGGCGGGACGAGGGCACGCACCTCTCAGACATTTCTGGCACTGCAGGGATGCAGGGTGGCAAGGCAAGCCATGAACTCACGTCCAGAAAGCGGCAGTCCTCCGGGCTGCGCCGAGCTGTCCCTCCCATGGTCTCCTCCGTGTGCGAGGAGCCAGCCCGCTCCGAGGTGGAGTTACAGAGGCTCTGGCTGCACACGCGGTGGGAAGGCTGGGCCACGGCCACCCCCACGGAGGGACAGCCAGCTGTCCCGCAGCGCTGCTGGCCCCACGGCCCCGCCGTTCCCACGCTGGTGGCTGTCACGAGCGGCCAGCGCCGCGCTTCTCCTTCGGCCTCTGCTTCTGCCCTGAGCTTGGGCCCACGTGCCAACGGCTGGAGGTGCCCAGACTGCCGCTGCCCCATGAGCCTGGGGACAGGGACACTGCTGCGGTGTTCATGTGTGTGTGGGAACAGCCCGGGAGCTGCATGGCAGGGGACACAGACACGGCAGGGGACACAGGCATGGCAGGGGACACGGGCATGGCACAGGACATGGGCATGGCACAGGACACAGACATGGCAGGGGACACAGACATGGCAGGGGACATGGGCATGGCAGGGGACATGAGCATGGCACAGGACACAGACACGGCAGGGGACACAGGCATGGCAGGGGACACGGGCATGGCAGGGGACACAGACATGGCAGGGGACACGGGCATGGCAGGGGACACGGGCATGGCACAGGACATGGGCATGGCAGGGGACATGGGCATGGCAGGGGACATGGGCATGGCACAGGACACAGACACGGCAGGGAACACAGACACGGCAGGGGACACAGACATGGCAGGGGACACGGGCATGGCAGGGGACAAAAATGTGGCAGGGGACACAGACATGGCAAGGACACGGACATGGCAGGGGACACAGGCGTGGCAGGAGACACGGGCATGGCAGGGGACACAGGCGTGGCAGGAGACACGGGCATGGCAGGGGACACAGGTGTGGCAGGGGACACAGGCATGGCAGGGGACATGGGCATGGCAAGGACACAGACACGGCAGGGGACACAGGCGTGGCAGGGGACACGGGCGTGGCAGGGGACACAGACATGGCAGGGGACACAGGCGTGGCAGGGGACACGGGCATGGCAGGGGACACAGGTGTGGCAGGGGACACAGACATGGCAGGGGACACAGACATGGCAGGGGACACAGGCATGGCACAGGACACAGACATGGCAGGGGACACAGACATGGCAGTGGACACAGGCATGGCAGGGAACACAGACATGGCAGGGGACACAGGCATGGCACAGGACACAGACATGGCAGGGAACACAGACATGGCAGGGGACATGGGCATGGCAGGGGACACAGACATGGCAGGGGACACAGACATGGCAGGGGACATGGGCATGGCAGGGGACACAGGCATGGCAGGGGACACGGGCGTGGCAGGGGACACGTGTGCACACAGGTGTGTGTGTAAGGTGTGCAGACAGGTGAGAGGGTGTGCGTGGCCATGCAGTGAGCACTCGTGTGCAGCCCGTGTGTGGGGAGAGGCCCCAGCTCTCCCCTCTGCACAGCCTTACCCCAAAGTCAGCCTAGCCAGGAATTTCCTGACTAATTTTTTTTTCTCCTTTTTTTACTACGTTCAAAAATTTCCATTTGTTGAAGTCGTAGAGTTTCTTCATGGAAATGAACCCATCTTAAGAAAGGCTTTCAGAAATCCAGCGTGAGGTTTCTGGTCTGAACAGGATGAGGCTCCCTGGTGTAGAAGAGCTGGCATGGGCTTTTTTTTCCAGGCTGTTTACTCTAATAAAAACCCAAAGTGCATCATGCACTAATTAAAATTGCACTGAAAAAAGAAAATCCACATCGAATTTTGCTCAGGATGAGAAATGGAGAAAGAAATTGCTTTTAGCAGGTCTGGCACTGGCTTTGTGAGCATTGGGATGTTGCTGCCTGCAGCCAGGGGTAAATCCTGGAGGGACAGAAGTGGAGATTCTGAATAGCCAGGGGAGAGCACTGTGCACGTGTGTGTGCTGGGGGTGTGCCCTGTGTGTATCTGCTCCCTGCAAAGGGCTTTGGGCTCCCTGGCCCCAGAGCAGCAGGAGCTCCTCACCCCACAGCCCCTCAGCAGTGCAGGGGAGTAATACACAGTGGGGGGGTTTAATATTTGAGATAGCAATAACAGAAGGGAATCCTACTGACAAGGTCATTTGGAGGAGAAAAAAACCCCTTTTTAATGGAAAGCAATCGTGGGCAGCCTTTGAAAACATCTGAGGGGTTTTGGAAATCTAAATGCAGCAAATCTGTGCAGACACCAGGTTTGTCTGTCTCCGCTTCCCACCAGAAAGTTCCATCTCAGAAGCTTTTGTTATTCACTGGAAACTCAAGTATTTGAAAACATTTTCTTTTCTTGTCAAAATTAGGGTTTCAGAGGAAAACTTTGGAGCAGCTCTACTGAAAGATGGTTCTGATTACAGGAAAGAATTACAGCAGTGCTGCTAAGCAGACATAATTGATCAGCAGATCTTCACCATATCCCCCACTCAAGGCACAGGAAACACTGCAAATACCACTCATAAACCAAATTAGGCATTATTATTTTATTACTGTTGTAAGGTAAATGTCAAGCTTTTTTAATGGCAATCACTGTAACTCCATCAGGAGTCGGGTGTCTGAAATAGCTGCAAGAAGTGAGAAGCTCCCAGGGGCTGGGAGTTAATAAAACTCAATAAATATCACAGGCCCCTTGCAGCGCTGGCAGTGCTGGGGATGCAGAGGCCAGGGTGGGTGCTGGGGGCGTGGGGGATGCAGGGCTGGGCTGCAGCCCTGCTGATGCTGCAAAGCTGGGCACTGCTGCCTGGAGGAGCAGCGGGGTGAGCACGGGCACGCGTGCACGCCCAGCCCCAGGGCCAGCTCTGCACAGGGTGTGCTGGCCCCACGGAGGGCAGGGAGCAGGATCAGAGCCCTCCACACTGCTGCTCTCCACAGAGAGAGCAGCCAGCCTTGGATCGGGGCTTTGAGAGCAGCAAACCCCTCTGCAACCCCCGGTGTCCCCCCTCAGCGCCTGTGGCTGTGTTACAGCCACTGCATCCTGACAGGAGACACATGGCTGGCATGCAGACAGGGGCAGAAACTGCAGGATGACACTCATAAAAAATGGTGGGTTTTTTTTGACCCATTCCCCAGTGCTCTGGCTCAGACTTCAGGGTTTCAGAGAAAAAAAAAAAAGAAGTAAAAAAAAAAGTATTCTTTCTGAAAAGACAATAATTTTGAGGGAAAACCTCTTAGTGTCCTTAAGATGACAAGCAGGTTCTCTGTATAAAAGCAGTTCTGATGAAAATCTCCCATCAATGCCAAAGGAGAGGGAACAATTACTAATTTTCCATGAAGCTAATGAGACCGAGTGTATATGACAGGGGAGAATTTAATCTGATGTGAACTGAGGAAGAGAAGCAATACTGATATTAATGTGTGACTAATTGATACCCAGAAGAACATTTGAAATGATTAAAAGGCATTTGATTTTTATACAGGACAATAAGAGGCTCATTGGCTATGACTGGTGCATCCTTTCAGTTTTCTACTCCGTGTTCCAATTTGCCCAGAAAAATCTATCATATCTGCAGCGTAGCTTGACTGCTGCATAAAATCTCTGTGCCTGGAAATGTTATACCAAGAGATTCCTCCTGGACAGCACAAAGGATTGTACACGGTGTGAGCGGGGGTGAGCAGCCTGGCAGAAATAAAATAGGTCCCCAAACCACTAAAAAGCAGCTCCTCAAAGCAGTGGGGGTTTGGGCAGCAACCTCCAGCTGAAAGCCCCTCGTGATTAATATCGTGCTCTTTGTTATAATGAAAAACCCATTAAGGTCAGTGGCAGCATCTCTGAGCAGCACTAAATTGGAACGATGGAGACAGTAAAGTTAAAAATGAGCCATAATATTAATGTGGATAGTGAATTAATTGGGCAATTCCATAGGTAGTAAGTAAATCATACCATTTACTGTGGCACGTGGTGCCAGGCAGCTCTCACTGCTGGCAGGGGTGACACCTGCTCCTGGACGGGGCCAGAGGAGCGACACGGAGCCACAGCACCCGAGGGACCCCACTGAGACCACCTCCACTGCAGCCCTTGTCTGCTGGGAGACCTCTCCCTAGGGAAAATGCCTCTTGCTTTGCTCTTTTTGGTGCTCCAGCCCCAAGCACGTCCTGAATGCTGGCTGACAGCACGGCTGAAGTGCTGCAGCCCTGCTCCAAGGTGCTTTTCCCTCCGCCCTCAGCTGTGCCATCTGTATCCCTCTGCAGTGCGCCCACGAAGTGTCACCAGACTGCTGGTAGGCTTAGGGCATGGCTGCTCCTCTCCTTTGGGTGGGTCTCTCAGGAAAGGCCTCCTTAGCCCAGAAGATGTGCAGGACCACCAGACAGCCCTCGTCTGCCTCCTGCTGCTTTTGTGCCTTGTGCCGGGGTGCATTCGGGGGCCGAGGGCAGGGATTTGTACCCTGGTGCAGCATTTGCAGCGTGTGGCTCAGGCTGACGGCTCCCTCTCCACTTCCAGCATTATGGACAGCAAACAGAGAAAGGGAAAAAAAACACATAGAAAAGAAGGGTGCTCATTAGCCAGCGCCTGATTACCCAGGACTATCTTTGCTTCAAACCGGCCAATTTTAACACTTGCCAGATGAGAGGACGTGTGCCTCCTCTTATCAGGCAGCCTCAGCCAAAGGTTTCTGTAAGGGAGGCTTCAGTAATTGGCCTATTCATCATTCATTGTTTATCTTAAGTTCACATCGTCGTGGGGAACTCCAGAGACATCCTTGATTCAAGTTAAGAAACTTAATCATTATGATAAAACTGCTCGGGGAGTTGGAGTTCATGTCGGAGGCGCACGTGGCCGTGTGGCACTCCAGCAGCTGCTGCTCACAGCAAATTACTCAAAGCTGACAAAGCTTTGGGAGAGAACAGAAAAAGATAAATTCGCGGTGGCCGTTGTGACGGAGGCGCCCAGGAAGTTATTACAGCAGACACGTGCTGCCCCTGCTCACAGCCCATGAAAAATCCCCCTCCTGCGAGCTCCGGGGACGGCCGCCTCGGCGCTGCTCTCGCAGCTCCCTCCTCAACAGAAGTTATTAACAGCGCCCGAGAATTTCATCCAAATGCCACTTTCATCTTGATAAATAACAATTTCATGTCTCTGTTCTACCAGATGACTGCACAGTTTTACTTCAAACACTTAACTTCTTCCGAAATGCTTCCCCGTGCACGAGGCTTAGCTCAGCAATGCAATGTGTGCTGAGCACTTTTTATTTTCACGGGGCCTTGAATACCTGTAATGCAGAGTGCAAGCCCATAATCCTGCACTATTGTAAGGCACTTTTCCCAGCAAAGAGCTGCTTCCTACTGGGACAGCTAAAACGTAATTGAAAGCTCCGTGTGCGTTGGTGCCTTTTATTAAAAACAGTTTGAGGTTTGTTAAGGAATAGTCTGCAGCTCCTCTGGGATGTGCAGGAAAGGAGAGCAAGAAGAGGTTAACCTGGGGGATGGGTTGGTGTCTCCCCCTGCCCTTTGGGGATCTCCCCCTGTCACCCATCACCCAGAACCACCATGGGCTGTTACTGGCTCCCTGCTCAGGGATGCTCGGAGCGATGCCAGCGCTCTGCTGGCAGCAGTTAATTGCCAGCCTGCTTCATTAGCAGAGGGCAGTTTTGTGATGACCGTGTCTGGGGGCAGGAGGTGGATGAGGCCTGGTTGCCTGGAGAGGTGCAGGTGTGGGGCTGCAGCTGTGGGGGTGCCGTGCAGGATCCAGGGGTGCTCTGGGCACCAGCATAGACTCGTCAGCACCTGGAGAGGCACCAGGCTCCCATCTGAGGAACTGCCAGGTCAGTCTCTTACCTCAGCTGAGAACCTTCTCCTACAAGGAGAAGAAAAATTTTGGTAAAAGGGACTGCATTGCTCTGGGATTGTGAGAAGGGAATAACCAGCATTTTATCACTGCTTAGCAGACCTAAAGTGTTTAATGTTAACATACTGAACATTTCCTACTGAATCAGTGCAGCACCACAATGTCTCCTGCCTTATTTTACTGTCACCTGATACATGCATTAATGTTGTTACTCTAAAGCAAGTAAAGAAAGAGTTGAGAATACTCCCACATGCTACTAATCAAGAGAGGATCCATTAAACGGAAGAATTTCAACACAGTTAATTTTTCTTTGATTGTCATTAAACCTCCCATTGATGGCTTTTACCATTACTTGCCCAGTGATGATGCAAACACCATTTTCCCTCGTCCTCTGAGACCACAGGCAGCTGCAGCCCAGGGCTGGGAGGGTGAATTCCCCAGGTCTCCTGGGTGCCCCGAGGCTCCTGGGGAGATTCTGAGGCTCAGGAGAAGGGGGTTTGCCTGGTTCTTCTCCGTGATGTCTCCATGCAGCCTCACCTGTTTCCCTGCTGCTGCCTCTTTCCCAGCTCTCACATGTACAGCCAAGCTGTTCACAGCCCCAGGGCGCTTTTGGAAAAAAAAGCAGCTATTTTAAAAATCAATAAAATAAATAAAACGAAACAAAGTCAGCATGATTGCCCACGTCTGCCTCAAACAGACTGAAGTGCTGGAAGGCTCCGTAGCCCCACGAGCTTTGGGGTTCATCAGCTGATGCTGGCTCCCCTCTGAGTGTTCCCTGGCAGCTGGGGGGGCACTCCTGACAGCCATGCGTCTTCCTGGGGCATCAGGTGTTCCTCGTGAGCAAAGGTGGTTGGAGCCAACGCTGCCTGGGAGGGTGTAAAGGGGATGGGGTGGCTGTAGGGAGAGTTGGGGTGTGCCCTTGGCTGGCAGAGTGGGGCTGCAGGGCTCCCAGTAGCAGTGTGTGCTGGGAGCTGCGGGTCAGCAAGGGGAAACAGGCAAAAAAAGTAGGAGAGAGAGGTGGGAGGAGGTTCTGGTGCAGGCAGGGGAGGTGGGAGCTGTGGGTCAGGGCAGTGAGGTGGGCACAGCCCTGCTGCTGTGGGGCACCTGCACCAGGCTGGGCTGCGTGCCCACGGGGCAGTGATGGCAGGGGATGGTCTCCTCCTCTTCCTCCTCCTGCTGCTCTGCTTTCTCTCTGCCCCAGCCACGTGTGGTGGCAGACGGGCTGCCAAGGGGGTGCAGAGGGCACACGGTGAGCACATTGGTGCTGCTGTGCCCTGGCACACGCTGCCAGGGCGGGCTGGCTGCCGGCCCATGGGCTGTCCCTGCCCAGCTTTGGGGGCACCCACCCCCAGAGGCTGCTGCAGGGGACTGGTGTCAGGCCAGAGGGCTGCCAGGGCTCGTGGCTGTGGGACAGGGACACGCTGAGGCTGTTCCAGGAGCTGCTGTCCTGCTGGGGCTTGTTGGACGTGGGGGACTCAGCTGTTGCCCTCTGGGGAGGTGCCAGAGTCCCGGGGCACTGGCCCTGGTGAGGGTCTCCTGGCACCCGTGTGGGGTCTGTAGGAGGGCTGGTTTGCCCCCCTAATTCTGTGTCCCACGAGCTCCTTCCCCTGGCTGCAGCTCTGCCCTTTCCTTGGCTCAGGGAGCCTTTGCCTTTGGGATCCCACTCACGCCCACTTGTGCTGCGTGTGCTGTGTCTGCCCTCACCTTCCACCCCGGGGCTCTGCTCTGGGGCCAGCTCGCTGTCCCAGCCTGGCTGTGCCTCAGGGAGCCCACGGAGACAGCCCCTGTGCCTTTGGAGCAGGCTGGCAGTGCAGAGAGCATCTGCAGTCCCTCTCTCATTTTTTTCCTTGACGTTAAGCCTTGAAGCTCCATCTCACACTCTTTCTCTTCTGCTCCTCTGCTCTCCCCTTCCTCTCCCCAGGTTCTTTTTTTTCCTCCCTCCCTGCCAAGGTGTTTCCCTTCTGTTGGATTTTTCTCTCTGCCGTTGCTTTGTTCCCACTCTCCCTCCTGGTTCCTGCTGCCTCCTCCTTGCTCTTTCCCTCTCTGTGCCACCTGCTGTGATCTTCTCTTCCTGCTGCACCTCCAGCATCTCCCCTGCTCCCTGCTTCTGCAGCCCTTGGGAAGGGACCCTGGCACTGGGGTCTGCACCCCGGGTCTGTCCCTGGTGATGTCTTGGCTGGGATGTGGAAATTCCCAGGAGAATCTGCTTTACTTTGCTGTCACCTACAGTGATTGGTTCCTACCTTTCTACAATTTTTTTTTCATCCTGTGAGAAACTGCTCGCTAAAGAAAGCACATTTTTCTTGCTTACTGGGAGTTCCTGTTTGTCATTTTTATAAATCAGTGTTTATTGGCCTAATTATTGTAAATGCAGAGCCCAATAAAGGTGACTGTGATTGCAATATCTGATAATGAATTTTATAACAAACCTGCTGAGCCTGAAAGCTGCCAGCAGGAAAGACATTATGTCAGGTTAATGACAGTGAGGAGAAATCCTCCTCGCTAAGCTTTTTTCCAAAGCATGAAGGATCTCTGCTGGGGGCCCTGGTGGGGTCTGACCCTCCAATGCTGCATCCTAAAGCTTTTGGGGCTCCTTTGCTGCTCCCCTGATGGGGGGGATGCCTTAGGCATGCAGGATGGAGGGCTCTGAGGAGGTTGAGCACCCAGAGGTGCTGGTAGCTCTGCTCCTGCTCCCCCATCTGATTTAACCCCACCGTGCAAGTGCTGAACATGAAGCACCGGGAAAGCAGCTTAAATAGCACCTAAAGCTAGCTCAACTCCAGCTCTGCAAATAGATTAATTCAGAAAAAACCGACTTTGCCCTGCAGGGGTGGGTTATCCATAGAGATGTGGGTGCCTGCTCCAACCTCACGCCCTTATGGGTGCCCTCGGGGGTCAGGCTGCCCTCCCTGCCCCCCAGCCTTTACTCGGCCGTGTAGGGGCTGCCCCTCTGTCACCCAGCCTCTTCCTGCCCTGCTGGCTGCAGGGGCCCCGCAGGTGAAGCTTTCTGGGAGATGTGCTGCTGCTCCTGCAAGGCCCTGGGTGGTGGAGGGGTGAGGGGTTTGTGGGGTGTCTGCACAGCCTGGGGCGGCGGAGCTGGGGCTGTGCTGGGTGGGGTGCCTGCCTTGGGGACAGGCTCGGGCTTTGTCTGGTGATGCTCCCAGGCAGGGTCGGGGACAGCTGCCCCTGTGTCTGCTCCCAGGCATGGCTCTGTCCCGCAGGTTGGAGCTGGACCTGCGGGTGCTGGGCTCTGGGCTTTCAGTGCATGCACAGCAGCCGGGTCTGGCTGATCCCAGAGCTGGGTCTGGCTGATCCCAGAGCCGGGTCTGGCTGATCCCAGAGCCGGGTCTGGCCTGCTGCAGGAACAGGGGGTGCCTTTCTAGACCTACATTAGTCCCAGAGTGTGATCAGAGAGGCTTCATGAAACCCGGGCTTGGAGCGTTTGATTTAATTCACTTGCCCACAGCAGGGATTGAGTGCGAAAGGGAAAGGATAAAGACTAGAAGAGAACATGTTTTCTCTTAAATAATGCAGAGAAACATGATGGAGGAGGCTGTACAAATGTGATTTAGTCCTTTGCCCCTGTGTTACTTGCTGCTGGGTCACTGGTGCACCACAGCTGTGTCTCGGGGGCCAAGGGAGCTTTTTGCCCTCTCCAAGGGTGATGCCCACACAGAGCCTCCTCTCCAGACCATGGGCAAGGGGCTGGAGCTGCTTTTTTTTGAATATTTGGTTGGCAGCCGCTGTGTTCAATGTGACTCAATGCAAGAGCAAATTGGATTAAGTGGGATAAACAGGGGGAAAAAACCTGCACAGGGGGTGTTTGCAGAAACTGGCGTCTGCAGATGTGGCTGGAGCCTCCAGGGACTCCCAGCACATGACAGAGCAAGACCCTGCTGTGGGAAAGGAAAATGGGGGCAGAGGGGTGTTGAGAGGGCCACAAACGAGGTGGCCCATCAGGGTCTCCCTGGCAGCAGTGTGACCCCGTGATTTATTGGCGTCACCTGCCACACTTACAAAAATGTTTGTCTTTAGCAGGTGACACTTTCAATAGCACAGTCAGTGAGAGCAGGACAGGGACACCTCTGGAGGTGTTTGCTCGGGCAGACAAAAACCAAGCACTGGACTCGTGTCACTGAACAGATCAAGGTGGGTTCAGTGCTCCTGATCAGAGTAACTTGTGTCTGCACCTGGAGATGACCCTCCCTTGCACAGGAGGGGACAAGGCAGAGGAAAGGTGCAGGCAGAAGTTCTTGCTGCTGGAGGCAGAAGGCTGGGGCAGGTTTGTGCCTGTAGCTTCCCTGCCTGGTGCTCAGCTTGCTGCCAGGAGCATTGCCAGGGCAATATCCTGCCCTGCTCCCTGCTCAGCCCACAGAGCACGATTATTTCATTAATCTCGTGTCATCTCCTCCTCGGTTGATCCAGCTGCAATATTGCAGAAATAACTTCCCACTGCTCCCTGAGGAGAAGCAGACTTCAGAGGCCAGGAGAGCTCTTGCCTCTCTTCCCTGCCTGCTGTGGGCCCCTCAGCTGCCAGAGGGTTTGAAAGTCTTTGAATCCTTCGAACTCCTACAGGCAGGGATGTATAAAAAAAGTTATTATAATCATCAAACCCTTCCAAATCCCAGGGAACTTAGCAAGGTCTGGATGAAGTCACGTCCCTTTCCCAGGCACCAAAACGTCACCTGGCATTGGCTGGTGCCAGCACAGGCTGTCAGGCTGTGGTGCTGTGGGTCATTCCCCATTCTCTTTGTGTGCCTGGCTGCCTCCTCCCCAGGCTTCACACTGCTCCTGTGCCACACTCTGGCTCTGGCCCGGGTGAGAGCACTCCAGGGCTGCTGGTTGGTGGAGATTCATTAGCTGCAGATAAATGAGGAGCCAGCTCAATCCTTACTCCAACTCTTAAAATACTGTTTTAATGCAAAATGTCCGCCCCAGAGTAAACCCCCGTTTCTGTTTCAATGTGGGGAAGAGTGCAGTGCTGAACTTTAAGCACGTTGTCACAGAGAGCAATGGCAGTGCTGAGTGACCTGTCTAATGAACTCAGCAAGGGCAGCGGGGCTGGCACTGCCACCCCCTCGTGCCAGGGCAGCTCTGTCACCTGCAGGGGGAATGTTTTCCCCAGGCACAGTGGTGACAAATTACACGATCGATATGTAGGCTGATTGTGGTCTAATCTTGCTTAGCCCCACTAGGGCTGGGATTGATCCAGATCTAATCGTGCTTATCCTGGACAAACCCAGGAGCAGCTCCAGATCCTCGGGTGATGCATCCTATGCAGATGCAGAGTGGCTCTATTGATTTGCTGGCGTGGTGGCCTCGCTGCGGAGGGGTTTATCGGCATTATCTGCCCCTTGATGTGTAATGCAATCAAAGCAGCTGATGAATCTTGATTAAGTGCTGGCAGTGAGTGTCAGCAGCTCTGGCTGCCGGGCTGTGGAGCCTGCTCCAGCTGTGGGGCCACGGCAGGCACTTCCTGCAGCAGTGCAGTAGAGGGAGGAGGGTCAGTGCT